>NW_008480976.1:0-2740 GCF_000622305.1 Nannospalax galili
AGTTCAAAGCTAGCCTGGTCTACATAGTGAGTTCCAGGACAGCTGGGGCTATGGGTAACCCCGTCTCAAAAATTTTAAAAAGAGAGAGAAACTTCAAACTCTTCACTGGAACAACAAAAAATATTAACTGGGGTCAAGACTGTTCCTATAGGAGGGTCCAACTGGTGAAAACTCAAATTTGTTCAGAAGGGGACAGTCTGAGAATGGCCTTGAGTGGATTCCCTGCTGAAAAGCAGCTTTCCTGGACCTGTTTTTCCTGGGTCAACTTCGGAGGCATACAGAGGCCAGTACTGCTCTGGCCGGAAAGGACACAGAGTACATCTCCCTCTAGCAGCAGAACCTGGCACTGTTGTTCATTGGTATGGGCTTTACAGGCAGGCAAAATGTAAGAGTGATGGGGCCATGCTTCTGTAAAGCCACCAAGGCCGGGCAATGTCCTGTGGCGGAGTCAGGTTCTCTGAAGGAGGCCCTTAGAGCTAATCTATGAAGCTGGGAGGATGAAACCCAAGTTTCAGTGGAGAATCTGGACTGGTGGGGATGCCAGGACCATGGGGCATCCACTGAAGAGAGATTCAAGCATGGAGCAGGGCTGGCTGAAGACTGAGGTCATATGAGATCATATGTTAACTGCAGTCCTATTTATAACAGCCATGATATAGAAATCACCTAAATATCTGTCAGTAAATGCATGGATAAACAAATTATGATATATATGCGCTAGTGCTATTTAGTCTAATAGAATGAGGAGTTTCAGCCATTAGCGATGACATGATGCACCTTGACAGTGTTATTAAGTGAACTGAGTCAGAAGATCAAACACTGTGTTCTCTCTCCCATGTGTAAACTCTACAAATATCAAATAGAGAATCAGAAAGCCAAAATTTTAGTTATAAAATCCATAGATCCTGGACATACAATGCACAGCATGATGGCTTTGGCTACTACTAGCACATTGACTGTGTGAAAGAGCAAAAGAACAGGTTTGGTGAGGGGGCGCTACCTAAGTCGGTTATTGTCTATAATTATTCCGCAAGATGTACATTTTCTCCGTTTTAATTCCTTTGTGTCTAATCAGAAACAATAACAATAACATCTAGAACAGTTATTCTCATAGACTTACTATATACAGATGTGCAAAGCACTGAGAATAATGTTTTAGACATGCAGATCTCTTTAACAAATATTTACAATTCCTATTCATGATCCTCTACTATTGAAATTCTAATCTACCTATCTTCCAGTTAGGACTCAAATAGCATTCTGGAGTGTGTGTGTGTGGTGTGTGTTGTATTTGCATACCTGTACCTGTGTGTGGAGACCAGAGGGCAACACTGGTGTCATTTACAGTTTCAGGCACTGTCCACATATTTTTTTCATATTTCTTTGAGATGAAAATGTTTCTCCCTGGCCTGGGATTTGTGAACAAGTTTAGATAGGCTGGACAGCAAGCTCCTGGGATCTCATCACTGCTTCGTGGTGCTAGCATTAAAGGTATACATAACTATGCCCAACTTTTACGTGGGTGCATGTAAAGCACTTTATCAGTCATCTGTTCAGCTCTCACCTTTCCAAATCTGGCTCTTCCACATAGGCCTGAAGATTGTAAAGCAAACACTCTATCCACTTTTTCTCCATCCCACAAATACCATTCCCTACCAAACTGTGTGTGATAATCCTTGCCCCAAAATGAATATATGTATTAGCAATTGTTGAATTGCATATTACCCCAAAACACAGTATTTCTAATGATTGTGTGTCAGCATTCAGAAACTCCAGTGTGAGAGCTGGCGAATCCAGGAGCAGCCTAGCTGGGTGGTTCTGCACAGAGCCCTCTACAGAGAACTTAGTCACACTTTAGTCTGAGGCTATAGTGATCTAGTCCTTATAAGCTATAGTTCACATTAGATGTTGGTCAGAAACCTTCATTCCTTCCCATGGGCCCCTCTCCACAAGAGTATTCTATAGGACCACTAACCATCCCTGTAATGAGTGACTCCAAGTCACAAAAGAGAAAAACCAAAATCTACACAAATTGTCTTCTAAAAATCTTTATAGGGCTAGAGAGATGGCTGAGTGGTTAAGAGTACTTGCTATGCTTACAGAGGACCCGGGTTCAGTTCCCAGTACCCACATGGTAGTTCAGAACCTTCTTTAAGTCCAGTTTCAGGGTATCTGACTCCCTCTTCTGGCCCACCTTAGGCACCAAGCGTGTACTTGTTGCACATACATACATGCAGGCAAAAACATTCATACATATAAAATAAAAAGTTTTTGCATGCATATGACAGGTGTGTGTATGGCATATGTGGATATGTGTATGTGCCACAGCATTTGTGTGGAGGCCAGAAGGCACCCTTCGCTGCCGGTTTTCACCTTCTGTGTTGTTTGAGATAGGGTCTCTTTGTCATTTTGCCACTGCTAGCTGGCCCATGAGTTTCTGGGGATTCTCCTGTCTCTGTCTCCCATCTCATTCTAAGAGTGCTGTTATTAAGATACTTGTTTGTGGTATTGATTTTTATAGTATAGACATGCTCTGGACAGATGACTTCTACTTAACTTTGCAACCAAGAAGTTAACTTTATCATAGCTTGTATATAATGTAGACAAGGTCACTGAGCCTTGAGTTCCTCTTGTGACCTGGGAACATAGCTTTAATCCCTCATGTACCTTCATTGCCCTGGGACCAGAATAATGTATGAATTTGTATGTATGTGTGTGTGTGTGTGTGTGTGTGTGTGTG
>NW_008480977.1:0-2701 GCF_000622305.1 Nannospalax galili
TCTCTCTCTCTCTCTCTCTCTCTCTCTCTCTCTCTCTCTCTCTCACTGAAAAGTAAGTGATAAAGTAGGGACCTTCTATATATGTGTTAATGAATTAACTAAAATTCTTGAAAGTGGGCTGGGGATATAGCTCAGTGACAGAACATGTGCTTAGCATGGTCAAGTTGCTGGGCTGCATCCCTAATACTGGGGCTGGAGAAATGGCTCCGCAGTTAAGAGCACTGGCAGAGGACCCAAATTTTGATTCCCTGCACCTATAGGGTGGCTAACAACCGTCTGTAACTCCAGTTCCAAGGGAATCTGATGTCTTCCTCTGACCTCAGTCATTGCATGACAAGGACACACTTACATATATTCAGGCAATACACTCATATACATAAAAAATATTTTTTAAAGTTGTTGGGATGCATCCCTGACACCAGACAAATAATGGCATCAGCATCTATCCATATCATACATTATCCGTTATAGTGCGATATTACCTCACATATTTCTTTTCTGTGTGTTTCATGCTGTGCCTGTGCATGTGTGCAGTATATCTGTGGAGACCAGTGGGCAGCCTCAGATTTTTTTTGATGGGCTAGGGATGAAGCTCAGTTGGCAGAGTATTTGTCTAGTGCTTTCCATGCTCAGGTCCACATGTTTATCCAGCAAACACTGTACCAACTAATCCCCTCTCCTCTTCTTATGTGTCTTATATTAGCATCATATTGTATAAGCCCCTTTCTCCTGTGCCTACAGCCTTCTGCAGAGAAGAAAGATTGCTCAGCTCCTGCCTTCGTGCCTGTAGTGTGGGGCAATGTGCTTTCCACCTCACTGGGCCTCATAGATGCCCAATAGATTTGTTTAAAGGTGGCTGTCTATTTCCTGTTCCTTTACAAAATATTTTAATCTCCTCATCTGACAGCAAATAAATTTCTATCACATAAATAAACTGGGTGTTTGCTCTTGGCAGTTGCTTGAGAGAACAGCAGATTTTATTAATAAATGTACATCAAACTATCAAAACTCAGGCATAGATTACCACCTCTGTGAGCTCAAGACTGCTCGATGTGGGTCAACTGAGGTTGGAGTATTGAAAACTGGTAAGTGGAAGGTTAGTTTAGCAAGGAGAACCTAATGAAGGCATCAGTCCAAGTGGCCAAGCCATGCCCCTATCCTTTCACTGCCTAGGCTCAGGTCCTGAGTCCAGAGGCTGAAGCATCCAGCCGCCTCTCTGCCTGCACCATTGACATTTCATCACAACTTACTCCCAAGACAGTGAGATCCATTCACTGGGATGTTGGGTACCATATGCAGCCTCTTCTGCTTTAACTGCCCATCGATAGATGCCTCAGTCCTACATGATGATGAAATTCTGGAGAAATCAGAAAGCCCACTCAAGTGGCCTTGACTCTTTCCCTGTTCCTACTCACCAAATGCTTTTGGTGGCTTGGTGATGTATTGAAGTCCTCTCTGAGGCTCTGTGATTCCACAGTCAGGCCTTACCCACTCCATACTAACCCACTTTCACGCATCTGAGCCTCATGGACAGATCGAATATGGATACACAGGGAAGCAGACCTTCTGAGGAGTTACACGTGTTGTGATGTCTTCAGTCCTTCCTTGGCTTTAACAATGGCTTTGGTCTGTCATCTGCCCCCACAGAGGCCTTTGCATATAACTACCCCCTGTGTCTTTGCACAACTCAGGGTTCAGTAGCTAGGGGTGCTAGGCTTTTCCTTGGATTTCACTTGTATAGAAACTAATGAGAAAGTCTATACCAATCTCCAGCGCATAGAACCCAAGTTCTTGTCTGACTTCCATGGGGAAAGAAGAAATAAAATCTTTACTCAGTAAGGTAAGGTCATCATTTATGCCTTAGCGCCTTATAAAGACAGTATTTTGGCTTAAAGAAGTGACCAACTAATAGAAATAACTGCTCTGAACAAAGGAAGGGAAACACATTTACACAATACATTACAAGCACAAATAGATCTTCAGCACATATCACAGTTAACCATGTGGATACTTGTCAGCTCTTGGTAATCTGAAGTTAGCTGTGTAGCACACAATGCATCTGAAGTTAAAAGTGTCTTCTTGAAGAGAGAGGCTAAAAGAACTAGATCAGCTCGTGTAAAAGGCTTTGCAAACCTAAGTGGTTGAGGATGGCCTAGCTCTGGGTATCTCAACACACTGATAAAAAGGTTAAATATCCTCGAATCACACTGCATCAGGCGACTTTCAATACAAGACTTTATCATGAAAGTTGAGGAGCACGTTGTTGACATGAAAGCAGGTTAAGGCTATTAAGAAAGTTGCTAAAGTAAACAAAGAACTAGGCTGCAGTAAAGGTGAAATTGCAATGGCTAAGCAGAAACTTCTGAAGGGAAGGATGAGCCCTGTCATCACCTCGCTTACATCAGGCACCCTGCAGGTAATGACTGCAGTGGAGCAAGGACTCAACTGCAATCTATGGACATAAAGAACAAAAAGCAAGTTGGAATACAAAAACCTAGCTGGCCAGCAAAGGGTGATGCGCCAGGAGCTGTGTTCCTTTGTGTTCGAGGACTTTAAACGTGAAGGTATAAATCTAAAAGAAGTAAAATAGTAAAGGTGAGGGCTGAGAGATGGATCAGCAGTTGGGACCCTTTAACACTCTAGCAGAGGGCCCAAGTTCAAGTTCAGTTCCCAACACCCACATCAGGCCACTTGCAACCAG
>NW_008480978.1:0-2790 GCF_000622305.1 Nannospalax galili
CACATGGTGGCTAACAACCATCCATAACTCCAGTTCCAGAGAATCCGACACACATACAAATAAATAAATAGATAATAAATAAATAATAAATAAATAAATAAATAAATAATAAAATTTTAAAACCTGCAGGCAATATTATCAGAGCTGGGGAAGCCTGAACACCATGGTTTAAATTTAGCAGAAACTAGGATGATTCGGCAGCATGAGCATTAAGAGGAAAATCATTGGAAAGGGTCTGATGTGATGTGTCACATCAAATTGTGACTCAGATGGGGACATTGTTTAGCTAATGATAGATCAAAGAGCACAACAGATTGTAGGGATGAAAGTTAATATGAAAGATATCATAATACTATCATGAATACTACAAATGAAATCCTTAAGCAAGCAATTTGAGTCATATATTTTAACCACGTAAGAAAATAATGTAGGTAAGGGTTTGTTAATGCTTCTTTATATGCTGATGTGTGTGGATATGTGGGGGGAGGGGTTATGTGGAAGCATGTGTGAATGTGGATGCATGAGGATGCACATGTATGTGGAGGCCAAAGGGAAACCTCAGTGCTGTTCCCCAGGAGCCATACAACTTGTTTTTTGAGACAAGTTCTCTTTCTGGCCAAGACCTTACCAAATAGGCTAGAATGGATGGCAGAGAGCTTCAGGGAGGAGGGCTAGTCAACATGGACAGATCAACCAACCTCCTATCACCCTGCCTCACCAGCCTATCAGATATACCTGTCCATCCACTCTGATCGATTCCGTTCCACACCACTTTCCTGAAACTGTCCTGGAGATCCATCCAACCCCCCTCTCTTCATCTTCACTGCCAATAATGGGTGAAATAGTTTCCCTCAAAATTCATGTTTTCCTGGAACCCCAGAATGTGCCCTTTCATAAAAACAGAGTCTCGGAGACTGTGGGGATGGAGCTGTATCTGCATATCACTGGAACCATGGAAGAGATATTAGAGCGGTTTACTCCCCCTAGAGACCCCAGAAGAACCAACCAACCCTATAGCACCTTGATTCCAAGTGTCTGGCCTTCTCAACTGTGAGAGACTAGATTTCTCTTATTTAAAGTGACTCAGTTTATGGTAAGCTGTTATGGTAGCCTAGAAAATTAATATTAGAGCCTTAGGCCCCACATCTACCAGTGGTTTCCTGTATTTTAGTGTGTATTGGCAATTCCTGGAAGGTATGGTATAGTACAGTAATAGACCCAGAGGTAGGGACTAGGATCTGCACATCCAACAAGTTCTCAAAGGGTGCTGATGTTGCTGGTTGGAGAAACCTATTCTGTGGACTACTGGTCTATACCATTCATCTGAGCACTTAATTGCATTCAGTTACGAGCTTCATTACATCATACCTTACGTCATGCTTATAATCAGCTCATAAATGCAAAGTCTGCCTTCTCAGTGATCCCATGAGTGCCACAAAACCCACACTGTAGCCTAGTTTTGTTTGTCCACAGGACAGAATGGCAGCTGGCACACGGCTAAACTGAATAGTGCAAACACTGCTTGAAGTATCGACTTTAGCTCTTAAACCTCATTTCTTCATTTGTAAAATGGGGTTAGTGGTATTTAACAGGGATTTTGTGAGGATTGAATGAGATAATTTGAGTAAATGCCTGGCATATTATCTGGCTTCTAGAATGCATGTAATAAATGTTAAGTACTATTGTTTGGGAACGTTATTTTTGTTAATGCACAAAGTTGGCTGTGTCTAGGTAAAATCATCTGAAACAACAGATATGCTCCGAAGTGAAATCCAGCACTTGTAAGAAGTCTAAACAAAAAGCTACAGACTTTGTGCAAACTGTGTAAGCAGGAAGATTGCTCCTGATGGCTTACACTGCACACAACCCCTATCACTCCTCCACCCTAACTATGCTGGCAAGGCCTTCAGGGACTGTTTTTGTAAATTCATACTTCAAGAAAGTTGCTTACAGCTAGGATCCTTTATTCACTGCATTTATAATATTAACAAGGAACCCAAGTTGGTGAGAAAAACAAGATGGGTCAAACCAAGAAACGTTACACTACACATGATACCAGTGCAACAAATATGGAACTACTTCTCCCAGGAAACCCGCTACTTTGATTGAATGATGGGACGTATTTAGCAGAATTGGAGAGTAGGGCATGGTGTAGAATCAGAGATAGATGACACAGAATTCAGCTCACTTCAGCAGAAATTTGCTGAGTACATGCTATGTACCAAACAATATGCTAAATTTGGGAGGGCACGGGTGAAGAGCACCACGGAGGTGCCTACCCAAGGGAAACTTTAGTGCAACAGGGCTTAAATACAAATATCCAGTCAGGACACGGCCAAGCCAGGAAAGACAGAAGCTGCTGTGGCTCCCTCATTCCATTCCTTGGAAATGAGTCATAACCATCTCCCACATCTAACTGGCCAGATCCCTGCCTCTGTCTCACATGGAGACCTCCTCTGAGGTCAACAACTGATCATGTACATTGACTTCTCCTGATTCCCCAAATCAGCATTCCCCCATTCATCTCATCTGCCAACAGTGTTCTCTGTGTCCTGCTATGGAAGATCTCAGGGCTAGGTAAGGAGCACCATGGACAAGAGCTGATAGCTGTTCTGAAAACAGGGATGCATCTTCTTAGAGACTAAAAGAATGATGAGTATGTGCTCAGCAGAAGGAAAGGGAAGAAAAGGAGAGAAGAAAGGAAAGGGGACAGGAGGTAAGGGAAGGAGGAGGGGAGGGAAATGGAAGGACAGGGACTAAGATATGAGAGCAAGAAGTCTGTACCTATGC
>NW_008480979.1:0-2796 GCF_000622305.1 Nannospalax galili
AAGAAAAGCTATCTTCCATGTGGCCTCTAAAATATGGGTGGGAAGTGCAAGACCATGAAAATAGTCTAGGTCTTGCAAGTGCTTGTGAGGTCCAAGTTTCAGTGTCAGGAAGGAAAGTCATGAGAGGCCTGGAGGTTGAAGACACTGAGAAGACTCATGGAGAGATAAGACATATTTCATTCACTTACACAAATCAGTCACCACCACTACATAGTCAGTCACCAGGTGGCATGCAGTCACATGCTGGCATACATGCAGAGTGACATGCAGGTTGCATACAAATGGGTACATGGATCTACACACAAATTCATACAGGTAGGCTGGTGATGTCAGAAGCAGGCCCTGTATACAGCTGAGGAGACAAATGGCCAATACCCAACCAAGGTCACAGTCACTGGATTGGCTTTTATTGTGTGTTCACCATAACCATCTATGTACATGGTCAACCAAAGTAATCAGCAAATATCTCATGGACTAAAATACAGTCAGCTCCAAAATCAACAAGGGCCAACATTCTGCCTACATTGGTGGGAGAACAATGAATACTGAACTCAACATGAGGAATCATGTCTTCTAGGATGCCCCCACCAAGAATGGGTGGTTTTGCCCCACCATTAGGATATACTCGGCTATAGAGGGAGCTCCACCTGCTGAAGCCCAAAACACTTCTTCATATTTAGAGACTCTTATGCCTCTAAGACTACCCCCCAAAGGGGGCAGAGCTTTAGGGCAGGGGAAGCACTCTGAAGTTTTGGCTACTGAAATTCATCAGTTTTTAATCAAAGGACTCATTCTATCAACACCCAGTCCATTAATGAGTTTTAGCCCCAATTTTTTGATCTGGTGACATGTAAGCACTGCATTAAACAGGGGTAAGTGTTGATGGAGGTCAATTTCACCATCTCTCCTGACATCAGCAAAATGCTATAGATCCCCTTGTTTCACAGGCACAGGAGCTAGCTCCCCCAGACTCTACCTGATTGCTTTCCTTTCAATGCTAGATATCTTCCAGGCTGGGTGACCATATTAATCCTTATGACATGCTGTTCCTTACAAGGCCTTCTTTGGGACCAGTTGCAATAGTGGTTCACACCTATAATCCAGTCACTCAGAAGGCTGAAGCAGTAGGAACAGAATCCATACTCATTTTGGCTACGTGATAAGCCATCTAAAGAAGCAAAGCAAAATAAAATTGAAGAACTATTTAAAATAAGAGCCTTGCCTTGGTCCTGAATGCTCTAGGCTGGACCTATTCTGGCAGAGATCAGGCATAGGATACTGTGAGATATGGAGGCATCTATGAGAGGAAATAGAGAATATTCTTTCCTGCTATCATCCAAGGTATATCTGTAAAGATTTCCCCAATGCTTACTTTGTTGTTCTCTTCCTCTCTCTCTCTCCTCTCTCTGTCCCCTCTCTCTCTCCTCTCTCTCCATCTCCCTCTCCCCTCTCCCCTCTCCTCTCTCCCCTCCCTCCATCTCTTCCTCCTTACCCCCTCTCTTATGCCTCTCTCCCTCCAGGTCTTATTATTCTCTAGAGACTGAATGATGAGATTTTAAAATGGGAATCGTAAGGCTAATAGCAAACAGAAGCCTTAGGAGTAATTAGAGCACCAGAGAACCTGCCAGTCATGCATTCTGCATCCAACTCTAAATACTCTAAGTATAGTTCCTTTACTTATGATATCCCATTGTATTTCAACTATCAACTGGACCTATAGCAAAATTTCAAGCAATTCTTTTACCACTAAATGGGGAAAAAAGAGTCTTATTGAGAGAAATTCTAAATTAGTTTAAAATCAGCACTATTATTTTCAAGGACATAGCTTTTACCTTATCCCAGATAATTATGACACCCTCATTCAGGTTGTGTGTTGAGACTGTAGTGTGGAGATTTGGGGAAGGGAACACTCATTATATAATAAAGGGATAATTTTACTTCCTACCTCTTTAACATGGCTTACGATGGATCCAATTTCCTGAGGCGTGGTTTCTTGGACAGTGATTTGTCCAACTGGATTAACTCTTCATGCTTTGGGTACCTTGGAATGTTAGGTCTCTACCCAAGCTAGAGAAATGTCTCATGCTAAAAGGCCTACATAGAGCTCGATTAAGGCTACTATAACAGAAGAAAAGATAAAATTATGAATATAGATTGGAATAAGATGAGCTTAACATACATGTGAAATTTCCAAATAAAGGTGTCTAGAAGGTTGTTACAAGAGGGCCAAACCAGGGGAAGATATTTCAAAGTCATAAGGATGTAGTTGATAAACAGAGGTCACAGGAATCAATGCATATGCTACAGAGTGAATATTTAAGGTCACTGTAGTCTTGAATGTTTGGGGAATAAAGTAAAAATGTGAAGGAGATTTAGAAGTATTCAGAAAATAGAAGCCAAATGAGAGAGTATTGTCCAATGTGTTATAGAAGACAAGGAAAGAAAAGACTCTCAGAACAACAGCTGTCAACAGAGTAAAAATTCTACAGTAGGATGAGTCTGCCAGGTCTCCATTAGATTCCAAAATTTGATATGGCCAAAGTTCTTAGTGATCAAAAGAGATGAGGGGAAAGATTCCTGACTACAGTGACTGAAAAAGGATGGAGAAGAAATAAAACTAGTCATTGTGCACCAGATATGTTGACCAGGCTCCTGGGAATGAAGCTATACCCAAGAGCACTTGGGGAACACAAACTATATTCAACAAGCCTTGAAAATATAAAGGACATGAAGTGAGAGTGGTAAGGAAATGGGAGTATATCTGAAAGGAGATGAAAGAGGGGTCTGACTGTAATC
>NW_008480980.1:0-2797 GCF_000622305.1 Nannospalax galili
AAAAATTGGAGGTCTATGTGTGCATATGCTGAGGTAGTTTCAGTAGATAAATCTTGTACCTGACTTGACTTGGGGAGAAATAAAATATACATTATGGGGGAATTGTGGGTATCTGAGTGATGCCCCTTTGTGTTTGCAGGGACAGGTTGCAGGATTCCATTCGACCCTCTCTAGGACATGATAATTTAAGGACCCTGAAGTCTTTTATATTAACTAGCAGAGAATTTGTATATAACCTATGCTATCCTACCTGTGCTGGATATCTTCAGCTGTCAACTTGACAAACCTAGAAAGTGGGCACCCTTAATTAAGGGATTTCCTCTATCAGATTGGCCTGTGGCCGTGTCTGTGAGGCATTTTCTTATTTGCAGGCTGATTTGCAAAGGTTCAGCCAATTATGGGTAGTGCCACCCCTGGGCAGGTGGCACAGACCAGGGAAGCTAGTCAGTAAGCATCGTTCCTCTATGGTCTGTGCTTCACTTCCTGCCTCCATGTTTTTGCCCTGAGTTCCTGCTTTTACTTCCCTCCATGATGGACTATAAACTATAAGGCGAAATAAACCTTTCCTCCTCCAAATTGCTTTTGGTTAGTGTTTTATCACAGCAATAGAAATGAACTAGGATACTACATAGACTTTAATCATCTCTAGATAACTTACAACCCAGTACTTTCTAAACACCACGTATGTGGTTATTATATATGTTGTTTAGAGAACGATACCAAGAAGATGAAATTAGCACATGCTCAGCACAGACACAGTTGTTCCCCATAGTATTTTTGATTTGCAGTTGGTTGAACCTCAAAGTGCAGAGATGAGCTTCACAGCCAAATGTATGCATAGGTGGATCACTGAGCTTTTGGAATGATTGATTTGACTTGGTAACAACTGAATTCCAGGATCCTACAAAATTATAATTATTAGGTAGTAAAACCACTCTGAGCCCCCTTCTCACTTTCATCTTTGGCACCCTGGAATAGGATGGGCGCCTCGGGCTGAATCAGAAGCAGATCTGGGCTCTGCACAGAGCTGCAGCTACTGGCTTCCATCCTTCCCTGATCCCCGTGGCTGCCACACCTGGAGAAAAGGCCCCATATCATCACTCATCACTGCTGCCTTCCCTGAGCATAGCTGTGTTCCTGCACACACCCACCAGGTCCTTCAGGCTCAGCATCCTTTCTGGAGTGTTCTCTGACACATAACTTCTATCCAACACACAAGAGAAAACAACTATCCATAACAATCTCAGACATGAGAGGGCTTGAGTGCCAGCACCGCATTCCCACATTCTCATTTCCTGGAAATCTAAGGCTGCTGGAAATGAGTAGCTGTTCATTTTCATGACAGGAAAACCATCTTGTCTTTCTTTTTTTCTTACAAGATTTCATTTGTCACACATGAAAATACTATTCTTAGTCTCCAGCATCATTCAGCCATTATTTTATAGTTGCAGTGTCCTCAAGCAAGGATGACAAAACCACATCACATGTTTGCAAGGGCTCAGTTCTGCATGTGGGTCTTTGATTCATCTGACAGCTGTTGAACAACCCACAAGCAGACCACGCTCTAGTGCCTCCACATGTGTGGTTAGCTAGGGGCATGCTAGGTGGAGGTGGGCTCACATGCAACTTTCCTTTCTGATCTGTCTCTTCTTTGCACCTTAATTTGCCAAGAAGCCAGTTCAGTAAGCTCTTCTGGAGGACAAAAGACTTCTGTTCTATTCTTGGCTCTTCTGTTCCTTTGTTGTATAATCTTTAGTAGATTCCCTCATGTTCTTCAGGTCTTGGTGGATTTGCTTGAGTGTCTAGAGGTCAGTGTGAAAATAAATAATATGGATTTAAAAAATATTGCATTTAATTGAATTCCAGGATCTTACAAATTTATAATGATTAGGTAATCAGAATACTCTGAGCCTTCTTCTTGGACTCCACTTTCATCTCTGGCACCCTGGAGCAGGATGGGAGCCTCAGGCTGAATCAGAAGCAGATCTGGGAGATATATATATATATATATCTGTGTGTGTGCCATGGTGCACCTGTGGAGGTCAGAGGACAACTTGAAGGAGTCCTTTCACCATGTGGTATTCAGGGAGCTATCTCAGGTCACCAGCTTATATGATAAATATCTTTATCCACTGAGCCTTCTCAACAGCCCAATAATATGTATATTAATGTGTGTTTGAAATACTTAATGGAGAGCTATACAACATTCTTCTAGATAATAACAAACTCCTTTTTGGTGTCTTTGGAAAGCTCTAGCTGTTCTGGATTTCTGTATGTAGTGGTTAGATAGGTTGTTCCTTTGTTAGTGATACCCCACCAATAAATGTAGGGAAAGGAAGGGAGACTTGCTGAGCTCCAATCGAGGGACATATATTTTATCATTAAACGTTGGGGAGAATTTTGAAAAGTTCATGTTACTGAGCTAATTTTAGGAAGTAGTAAAGTGAGGCTCAAGTAAGCTTTCTGCCTGCCCATACATCAATGAGCTGAGTTTACCATTGGATTAGAGCCTGCATCTTCCCATTGTACCTCTTGCCATTGCTACTAGCAAGTTCCAAGACTGATTTTCAGAGCATACTCAGCTGAAAGTTCACTTTAACCCACAAGGACAAACAGATACTAAAATCCCAAGGTGCCCTGACATCCTATAGCCAAAATACTGTTCTTGATCTGGCTTTCAGAGTAGTTCCTTTCTGCTCCCTGAGGAGTGAAGGTGTTTTCCACTTACAGAGAGAACGTTTGATCATCCAAGAACGTGCTTGGCTGAGCACCTTGAAAGAGGAAGCTAATCTTGTGA
>NW_008480981.1:0-2745 GCF_000622305.1 Nannospalax galili
GTGTGTGTGTGTGTGTGTGTGTGTGTGTGTGTGTGTAGGTATACACATATTACCATGCTCTTGTGGAGATAAAAGGACAATTTTCAGGAGTCATTTCTCTCCATCCTCCATCTGGATCTCAGGGATCCAGCTCAGGTCGTTAGGCTTGGCAGCGAGCCCCTTTCCCTGCTGAGCCATCCCACTATGCCAGTGCCCAGCTTTTTGTATGTGGATACTGAGGCCTGAACTCGGTCCTCCTACTTACACAGTAAGCACCTTACTGAACTATCTCCCCAGCCCTATTTTATTTCTGTTTGCCTCTTCTTTTGTTTTAATTGATTTCTTAGGCTACCATACAGAGATGGGTCTCGCCATTAGATACTTTAATTTGTCCCCTCCCTCAATAATTTTGGCAGTCTTTGCATCACCTGTTTAGATGGATGTGCAGAGTTCTGCCATCTAAGCGATGGTCAGTCTTTTGATCTGTGAACATGGACCTCTCCCTTTCTAGATCTTTCCTTGCTTTTAGCAATGATTTGTTTTTTCATTATGCAAGCCTTTGACATCTTTTATTAAATTTTATTCTCCTGGCTGCTATTGCAAATGTAGTTGCTTTCTTTATTTCATTTCAGATTGTTCACTGCCAGTGTGTAGAAGTGCCATCGATTTCTGTATATTGATCTTGTATCCTGGACCCTTACTGAATTCCTTCATTAATTCTAATAATTTTCTGATTGATTCCTTAGCATTTTCTCTACATGAACTATAGAGTTCTCTATGTGATGAACTCATCTGCAAGTAGAGATCGTTTTGTTCTGTTTTGGCTTATTCTGTTTGTCTGTGTTTTGTTTTTTGAGACAAGGTCTCACTCTATAGGCCAGGCTGCCCTCAAACTAGAGATCCTCTTGCCTCATTCCCAAGTGCTGGAATTTCAGGGGTCTGTCACTGCACCTGGCTTAGTTGTGCTCTTACTTAATTGATCCTTTCTTATTTATTTATAGTTTTTGTTTTTGTTTTTGAGACAGGGCCTCCCAGTAGCCCCAGCTAGCCTGAAACTCACAATGTAGACCAGGCTGGCCTTGATCTCACAGAGACCCCCCTATCTCTGTCTCCTGAGTGCTGGGATTAAAGTTGTGTGCCACCACACCAGGCTCTCCTTTCTTTTTAAAAAAGATTTATTTTATAAAAATTTTGTGTATATGTGCTTTGCCTGCATGTATGTATATATGTGCACCATGTGTATGCCTGGTGCCTGCAGAGGGTGTTGGATCCCCTGGAACTAGAGTTATGGGCAGTTGTAAGCCACCATATAAGTGCTGGGAACCCAACCTGGGTCCTCTGCAAGTTCTTAACTGCTGAGCCATCTCTTAAGCTCCATTAGTTTTGCTTTTAAATCTGAATGAATTTTATTTTGTTTTCTTAGTTAGTTGCTCTGGTTAGAACCTATACTAAAA
Source organism: Nannospalax galili (assembly GCF_000622305.1). Lineage (NCBI taxonomy): Eukaryota > Metazoa > Chordata > Mammalia > Rodentia > Spalacidae > Nannospalax > Nannospalax galili. The sequence continues at coordinate 1,434 of NW_008480981.1, forward strand.
TGCTGAATAGACATATTAAGAATGTGTCATGGGACCAGAAAGATGGGTCAGTGGGCATAGGCACCTGCCACCAAGCCTGATGACCTGAGTCTGCTCCTTGGGCCCTGCTTGTTGAAGAGAATCTACTCCTCCAGTTCTCCTCTGACCTCCACCCACACACAAGTTCTTAAAAGAAGAATGGATGTCATTATCTTATTTCTGGTCTTTGGGAGGAAACATCTAGTCACCGGCCATACTGTGGTGTAAGTTTGCTGTTACCTCGTTTCTGATCTTGGAAGGAAGCATCTAGTTGCTTTCCATAAGCAATTTCAGGCTATGGGTCTTCACAGGCAGTTTTTATCAGGGTGAGGGCTCCTGTGCATCATGCCTTCTTGGCCAACAAGTGCTTTTTCCCATGACTGCACCCTTGGCCACATCATTCCAGTGACAGCCAGATCCATGAAGATGCAGCTTCCGGAAGTGACTGGATCTCTCCAGGTTACACTGACAGGCAGTGGGTAGGCACTCATGGACACACACTCTCCTTTGACTCTCCTGCACACAGAACTCACTGTAGACATGGCTCTGCGGTGACCATGACCATAACGGGGCCCCTTAAGGATCTTCACTCACATTAGCCATTCGTCCCAAGGTCCCTACCACTTAGTAACTGTTTGATTGAGGAATACCATTGTGCTGGTCCATTTTGTGTCCAATCAGCTAGGTCACGGTACTGATATTTGATCAAATGTGATTCTAGATGGTCTTCTAAAAATTTCTATTATTTTAGACAAGACAAACACCTAACATTTAAATCAGTAGACTGTTAGTAAAGCCAATGGGCCTCCATGTTGCTGGTGAGCCTCATTCAATTGCCTGGAGATTTTAATAGAGAAAGGAGAAGGGAGTTGAGATTTAAGTGGCCACATCTTTCCTGCCTTCAGCCTGCTGGTCTACCCTGGAGAGCTGGGGCTTGCCAGCTTCCTCAGTCATGCAAGTCAATCCTTAGAGTAAGCCTGTATCAGTACTTTCTTTCTCTCTATCCCATCTATCACATCTATCCTATCTATCATCTGTCTATCCTATCTATTCACCTGTCTGTCCATTATCTATCAATTATCTACCTGTTATGTATTTTTCTATCTATTATCTATCTACCTATCATTTATTCATTTATCTATTTGTCTTATCTTGTTTTATATATCTAATCTATCATCTATCTATCCTATCTACCTATTCTTTATCATCTATTTTTCTAGCTATCCAGCTATCCTCTATTTATCCATCCACCCATCCATCTATCCTATCTATCTGTCTGTCTGTCTGTCTGTCT
>NW_008480982.1:0-2798 GCF_000622305.1 Nannospalax galili
TTTTTTTTTTTTAATCATCTATCACTTCCCTGTCTGGTTCTCTTCTCCATACTCCATTCCTGTGTAGTGGGACCAGCATTTATCACCCAAGTCCGCAAGCCTCATGCATCATAGTCATCTGCCCTCCCATGCCCCACCTTGCCTGTCACACTCTGCTTCACACACGTTATATGATGATTAGCTGTGGACTAGGGCCTCACTGAGGTGGGGGACTGAGGACCCCTGTGTGTATCGACAGTGGATCCTATGGACCAAAGCTCCTCCCTCATCCACTGCTCCTGACAGGAGGTAACATGATCTTCCCTTGCTGCACCCTAAGCCCCTTCAGCAAGGGCCCCCCTCACCCCAGCACCAGGCCAGAAGTCACCAACAATAGGCTGCCCATGAATCACCTGATCTCTCTCTACCTTCCAGTTAAAGCCATTATTCTCCCTAAGCCATCTGGTGGCGCCCAGCACCCAGGAGGCACTGGATCCTCTCATGGTATGCCTCCCTTTTTGTCAGTGCCAAAAGACAAAGACAAAGATTTCTGGAGCAAGCACTGCCCTGGACAGAAAATGTTTCATCTTCCTGACCATTCTACTCACAGAGATTTTAGGCACCGCTTGGAATTTGGTGTGACTGCATGAAGCCTAATATCAAGATCTATATGAAGAGGGCCACCAAAAGTCATATGAGAATCTCCACGGAATGGCAGGTTAGGGTTCAGTAGGGCTTCTTAGTCTCAATTACCTTTTTTTTTTAACTGAGGCTGTTTTGGTATGGCTCATTGGCTCATTGGTTCCCTGGGGCATCTTAACACTTCCTCAAGTCCCCAGCGATTAAACCACATTCCTTTCCAGGTCTTCTGGATGGAATATGTTCTGGTGGCATGTACTGTGGCCCATAGGGTTTGGAACCCAAAGTATTTTGTGCCTTCCAGTTGTCCTGGAGTCATGCAAAGCCACAAGCAAGTACCATAGCACAAGCAGAGGTTTCAAAGGACTACCTTGTCCAAAGGCACAACAGGCTTCCTGGTCTGGGGACCAAAATATTATGGGAACTCACCAGGCCAAGACCAAGTACAGAGTGGAGAGTCAGAAAATCTTTATTCATGCTGCATGGACTCAGTAGGGGATGAGGTGGATATTTTCAAAGCCTGAGCATCAGGTCACAGCTTCTTACAGTATTTAGTGACAATCAGCATCATTCCAGACCCATTCTGTCATTGGTGAGTTTGAATTTCTTCCTATAAAACTGAAAGTCAGGCAAAGATGTCATAGGAGTCTCTAGCCTATGTGACAAGAGAATAGAAACTGGAGTTTCAAGCAGGATGCATGTTTACAGAAGTAGGAAGCTAAAGGTAAAGAAGCAGCCATTTCCTTAATCAAAAAAGGCACTGCCTCTTAGATAAGGTTTTCATTGGTTTTGAGTCTCAGCCAGTTCTGTTTTGTCATCTAATCCCTATGGCCTTGTTTTTATCCCCAAAACTGTATATCAACCTTCCCAGAGGAAGGTTGTGCTCTCATATTCATTTGATTCTGAGAATTTTTTAACTTTCTGTCTGATTTCTTCAATGACAAATTGTCACCTTGTGGACCCAGTGACCCCATAGGGGACAGGATACCACATGTCAGACTCCTGAAGTACGTGTATTTTTTGCAGTCTATGATTAGCACCACACGCCCAAAGTTATGTCAGGGACCACGCAATATAAATTTTCAGTCCTTCAGTGACTACTGAAGCCTCAGAAGTAAAATCCTCACACCCACACTGACCTAGAGCACTAGAAACAAAACCCTAGGCCCTCAGGGGAACTGAGCACACTGGAGCATAAGTTTAGGCTCTTCACTGACCCCTGAGACAACTAGGGCTAGAGATCTTGTTCCAGGTTGCTGCCAGGTTTTGCTGGAGCCAGGAGTCTAGTCCCAGAGTGGCGTCTGGTCATGCAGTAACTGGAAGCCTAATTACTGTGTCCTCTCTGGATTTGCTCGGACTGGACACCTGGCTGCATGATGACCTCTGTTTTCACCGATGCCAGTGACTAGTCTGCTTGGCAGTTTCTGATCAGACAGCAGTCTAATGGCCCACAGGAGCCCGTTTGTGCAGGAGCCCAACATCATGCAGAAGACAGAGTCCAGTTCATGTTTCAGTCCCTAGTCTTGTAAAAGCCAGCAGCCTTTCCATGCAACAGTCTCAGGTACCACAGAAGCCCGAAGCCCATTCATGTGGTGGTCTCTAGTACCACAAAATCCTGAAGCCTGTCCATTCATAACTCTCTGCTACCACAGAATAAACCAGTCCCCTTGAGTCTTTGTTATTTCATACTGGATTTTTGTCAAAGGCCTTTTCTGTATTTATTGAGACGTCCATGTGATTTTTGTCTTCAAGTCATTTTTCATAATTTATTACATTTACTGACATAAAAATTTGGTGGTTTGAATGAGGAATGTGCCCTGTAGGGTCATGAACTGAACACCATGTCTCCATTTAGTGGCACTGCTTTGGGATGTTTAGGATGTGTGATATTGCTCTAGGTCACTGGAAATCAGGTTTAGCCTTGCCCCATTTTGAGTCTCTCTGCTTTCTTTGTCTGATTGAAGATGTGTGATAATAACTTTTTTCTGCCAGATGCCTCCTGCCATGCTTCCTCTACCAAGATGGACTCTTATCCCCCTGGAACCTTAAGCCCAATAAACTCTTCCTTCATAAGCTGCTTTGTTCGTGGTGCTTTATCACAACAATGGAAAAGTGATACAGAAGTTGGTGCCAGAGAGTCAGCTATTGCTGTGAAGAGCGTGACTATGTTTTTTTTTTTT
>NW_008480983.1:0-2784 GCF_000622305.1 Nannospalax galili
GGTCGTCTGCAAGAGCAGCCAGTGCTCTTAACCACTGAGCCATCTCTCCAGGCTTCTCTATTAAATGATGTCAAGCCTTGTTTATTAATTTGAATTCATCACAATGACAATCCGTATAGGTGCAGAGCAAAGAATTGTGCGTTTCCGTTCCATGAGACTATGCTCAGGTGGGAAATAAAATAGGTGCAAAATATGCTAAGTAACATACATGTGGGTATGTATGACCCATTCACATAGTAAGTGGAAGTAGATGAGTTAAAAACCCTTCACAGGAGTGGGATCAAATCCTGCTCACTAGAAACCTTGATGTGTCAGATGCTGCAGTAGGCTGAAGACCCAAGAGTAAGGCATACCCCCACCTCATTTATCAGGCCCCACAGCAGCTGAGGGAAGGGAAATACTAAAAGGAACAGGGGCATGCACTGCGATAAATGCAGTTACATGTAGTATTCCCAGTAAGCAGTCCAAGAACTTCTCTAAGCACTTAACCCCCTATAATCCGCACAGAAACTTCATGTGGTCAGGAGCTGTTCAAGACATCATGAGGGGCTTGGAGATAATTTGGACAGGAAGGTGGCCCCTCATGATTGGTGCATTCACGCAGAGACGGGAGAGGGCTAACTTCCTCTCTCGCTCTCTCTGTTCGCCCCATGAGGACTCTGCCCTTCCCCTGGACCCACCTCCATTACTGCTCCCCCTTTCTCCTCTTGCTGTTCCTCACGGTTTTGAGGTCAGCCCCTTGACCGTGCCATGGCCAGGAGCACTGTCTCCGCATGCCTGTGAGGCCCTGCTCCTTGCTCACCTGCGCCTCTGTCTGGATGTCCTTCTCCACAACTGTCACCAACTCTCTCCACTCCAATGCTGATTTTGGGTCCCTTTCTTGGTCATGACACTTTCTGTCTCCCTTAAGTGGAACAAACGCTGAGAAGGGTGAGGCCTTCTATTGATGTCCACGCTATCCACAGAGCTCAGCAAGGGGCCAGCACTCACTAGGTACACGGTAAAGATTGGGGATTTCAGGAATGACTGAACAGGGTGACGTAAGGGCACGTTCCTTGTGCATAGCAGAGCTTGCCCTTCTGCTTAGGTGTGTTCAATCCCTGAGTCCATGATCTTAATACTACTTAGGAAAGTGAATAAGTTGACACCAGAAAGCTGGAATTCGGAGGTGTGGGAATGTCAGTCCTGAGGATGAACCCAGGGAAGTCTGGAACAGATGACTGAGAGTCTGGAAGTGCTGGGGGAGAAGTGCCCGACTGTCCGTGTGGCTGCGAAGACCTCTGAACACACGGCAAGGACCTGAGAGTCCTAAGAGGGTGAACCTGATCACATGAGCCGTGAGGACACTGTCTCTGTATTTCCATTAGAGTCCAACAGAGCTCTGTGTTCTGAGTGGGACTGAATGGGGTTATTTTCCTTTACAATTTTTCATGTGTCTGGGGTATGTATGCCTTTTCTCCTTTTTGAATGTAGGTGGCACACGTGAAGCCGGGTATGCATGTGTGTATATGCATACATGAGGCCTGAGGCCCATAAGGGAATCGTCCTTGATCTCTCTCCCACTTTATTGAGGCAAGACCTCTCAATCAAACCCAAAGCTCAAGGATATGACGAGTCTTTCCAGTCATTCCTCTGGGAAGGCCCTGTCTCTGCCTTCTGGGACTGAATCATGGGTGGGCACTGCATGCTTTTCTCGTATTTATGTGGATTTCAGGGGCTCTGACCTCTGATGCTGGTCTTTGCATGCAAGCACTTTAACCATTGAGCCATCCCCCCGCCATGGAGAGTTTAGGAAACACCTTCTACCCTGACATTTTCACACATAACTGCTGTAGCACCAGGCTCTGGTCTGCTTTGATCATCAATCTGTCTCTGACCATTGTACGTATGTCTGGTTATGATCGCCTTGGTTTTCTCCTTCGTTCGACCCAAGCAAGTATGGGCAGGTTCCCACCAGCCTCTCTGTGTTTCTCCATGTAGGTAGGAAACTCCAGCTCTGAGACCACAAAGGCTCCTGATATTTTGGGGGCCGGGAAATAGCTAAAATTTGTTTCCTTTCAGTGCAGTTCCCTGTGCTAATGTGATAGATGGTTTATTATCCTTGTCTGTACTTTCTAGTGAAGTGTCAAAATAATTTCTATGTATATTTAAATCTACAAATTCTTGAGATCTTATAAAGCAGATTTTTAAAAATCTGTTTTATGTGTGAACTGGATGATTTATGCACTCTCTTGTGTTCTAGCTGGGTGGTTATGCTCTTTCACAATGTTTCAGAACTCATATTCAAGAGCAAACCATAGCCTGGTATGTAAACAAGGACAGAGAACAGAGAAACGTTTTCTTTCCCTATGATGTTTGGACATAAGATTCTATTTAGAATGCTGAGTAACCCTAAAATGAGCGTGGGAAAGGTGGCTTCCGCGGGTTTGAGCTGGCTGGAAAGTAGCAAAGGGCCCGTCGCTCCTATTTTCTGTCTTGGTGTTAACCAGAGCTGCAACACTCTGGGTGTCGATGGTGCCGAACCGAGCTACCACACGTGGCCTTCTAAACCTGTGCCTACAGGAGAGCGCAGCACAGGCTTAGAGGACCTAGCTATGGTGCTGGAGGCACCATCAGTGGGGGGCAGAAGGAGCCCACAGGTGGGAGAGGTGGGGGAGTTCCCATTCAGAGAAAACTTAATGATCAGAAAATACTGACATAAAATAGGAGTCAGGAGGCCAGCTGGGGAAGGCACCGTGCTGGAGAGGGTCTGGTCTCCTCCCGTGCTCCAGTCTTACGGGCTCA
>NW_008480984.1:0-2792 GCF_000622305.1 Nannospalax galili
AAAACAAGACTTGCAAAATATTTGTTTAAAGTCCTCAGCCACAGGACAAGGCTAAAATATGTCAATTACAAAACCCAATTTCATCTGCATCTCATGGTGGAGGGCTGCTGACTTAAAGGACTCATTTCTAACCATCTCTTTCCTTGATTTATGCTCCATAACATTTAAGTATGTGGCAGATGGAAGGTTGGAAGTGTGCCGTCAACACCTGACTATCATTTTGCGGCCTCTTGCATGAACTGTCTTTAAAAACAAATACCATTATTTTGTGTACCTTCCTCCTGACAAGGACAATTTGACATTTTCTTAATAAATTATTGATAAGCACATTGAGAGTTGTAAAGAGTCGTGCAACCACTGTTATCTAAATTTAAGTATCTGTAGTTTTTCTTTTTTTTTCTTTCTTTCATATCAACTATTACTGTATTTCTTTCAGTCATTTAAACTATGAAAATCCTGTCTTAGAATTTATAACTGAGGGTATCTTTGGGCTCTTGAGAATTTTATGAAAAGCACTGGTTTTCAAAGAGGAACTTAGGACTTTTTTAATGCATATGACATTTTAATTGTCCTCATCATAACTTTTTTTAGGAGATTCTAACTTACCCCAAGATAAGAGTTTTATAAAGAGACCTAAAAGTCTAACTTCCCATTTTTGTTCTTACTATCACAGGTACATATGGCATAATCACTATTTCAACCATGGCTATTGCTTGCGGCTTACTTTCTAGTGCCATCTTTTGTGTGATAAAACAGATGAGAATTTTTTTGAAGAAGTACCCCCATTTCCTTGAAGAAAACCTCATTCTGCTTTACATTTTAAGCATGCGGCATTTGCCTGTTTTTGGCTTTTATCACTGTGGCTCTGGAGGTCCTCAGGATGTAAATCACAGATTTGAGTGTCTGTTTATTTTCATTTCCTCGTTTGACTTTCATGAAGCAGTTGCTGACTCCCATCCAATAGTTTATTTGTATGTCTTTTTTATGACTAATCTGCCTTCTCATACTTGTAAAGATCACTCCTTTTTTCTTTTTCTACCAAGATTTTAAGAATTCTTTTCTAAAAAGATGTAGGAAAATTTAATAAAAAGTTCTCGGTGTTTACTGTAGAAAATAATTGATCTAATGAATAAATAAACAACTTAAAAATGATGAATAATGTAAAAAATGAAAAGATTGTTTTCTATGATAAATTGTCATGCCCCAATCTTCCCTTTCTAAATATAGAGTAAATTAAACTGAGAAAAGAAAGGGATGCTTTCTTCCACATACCTTCACCTTGGCATTCTGTCACCTTGTTACTGCCATTTCAGGTTGTGGTCTTCCACTGTGACATTGGCAAACAGTCACAAGATACGTGGATTAGCACGAGAATGACAAGAGCCGGTGAAAAAAATTTTGGATGCATCAAGGAGAGAGGCTTCTAAAAGCTCTAGTGTTTGCTAAAATGGGCTTTTGTTAAAATGGAAATCTCCAGTCATCTCTAAAATAATTGATTGGCAAATACAATGGGTGACCTAGTTGAACCAGAAAGGATTTGTACAGTACCAACGACAAAATTATATCCTCTTAGCCAAATATGTTTTCTTTTCACTGAAATATGATTGACTCATAATAACGCTAATTATGTCTAATTATCATCTCAGTTATTTTACCCGAGCAAGAACATTTCATCATTGCAGTGTTTATCAGTTATCTAATAATAATTTATATTGTTTGCAGGTTCTTAAAAGAAAGTTTCACTGGTTTCAACATACACCATGGTTTGGTAAGAGATATAATTATTATTGTTGGTTTATTTGATTGCAGGCTCTTTGAGGAATCAGAGGGAACAAGCTTGTCCAAACTCTTCTATAAATTCTGTCAGGTGACTCGTTTAAATGACATAATTATAACTAGGTCACTTTAGGAAGGTTATCCTGGCTTTGCTAATTAATTGGAAAGACTGAGTTATCTTTTTGTAGGATGACTGTGGAGAATGAGAAAAACTGAGCAGATGGCCATGAAAGACAAACAGGAAAACCCAAATTCTATACCATTAAGTGGCAAAATTTCCTTTTAGCATTCCATCGCTCCATCTGGTCAGCCATTGAACTCTAGGACTGAGGAGCTAAGGAACCAAAAAGGACTCTTGGGTCTATGGAAAGTCCATCTAGCTCTTGCTCTCCCCTTCATCTTGTGGGGCCACACAGAACACACTTGAAGCCTCTCCTAGGTGTCAGACCTTCAGTTTTGATAACCATGCCTACCATTTGTGGAGGACTGGTTTGCTGGCAGAGTTCTCTCACATATATGATGGCATCTCATCATCTTGGTGGCTCTGTGCAGGAGGTACCACCACCCTCCTCTTCCCATGGTCTTGACTGACTCTGCCTTTCCCCAAACATCTTGTTAAGTCTCCCAGTCTTGAAATGTCCTTCTGTTCTGGCTACTGCTCTGTAAAATCTCAGGTCCGTGATTCTTTGTTTTAAAAAATGTAACACTGAGAACTGAATGTACTGCTTCAGATCCAGGGGTTGCCTACTCTGCTTTAGCCTTCTCTGGTCTAAGACAATTCTCCTAAGGTGACATGAGCCTGCATTGGTGTTTACAGCAGTGTCATCCTAGGAAGAGTCAATCTAGACCTTCAGCTTTTAGAAGTTTAATCATGTGGGTGCCAAGCATCTTTCGACTAAGTCATCTCCTTTCCTATATTTGCAATTTTTTGTTTTATGTCATTAAATATATATTTTATATAGATATATGTGTGTGTGTTCATAGTGTGTTTTCTATGTGTGTGTGTGTTCATAGTG
>NW_008480985.1:0-2804 GCF_000622305.1 Nannospalax galili
CTCCAGTTCCAGGGGATCTGATAGCCTTTTCTGTCCTCCGCAGGCATTGCAAAACACAGGTGCACTTACGTACATGCAGGTAATACATGCATACACAAAAAATAAAAATAAATAAAATATTTTTAAAAAATTATTTCTGAATGATTCCAATACATCACACAGAGCTATTTTTATATTATACCCAATGTTTTGCTTTCACTTATCTAGAGGTCAGATGCTTCTCATGAAATGGTTTTAGATGCAGTCACCTATGATCACTGGTCCTCTGTTTATATGTTGTAATTTGTTTTTCTTTTTTTCTTTGTTTCTTTTTTTTGCTGTTGTTGTTGCTGTTGTTTTTTCTATACCTAGGAAATTAGAGGACTCCAAAGCTTTCACTAGAGACTTCCACTGAGTTTGGCAAAGTTAGAGACTTAGATTTTGCTATTAAAATATTTTCTACTTTTCTGACTTACAGTTTATAATAGAGGGATCTAGAAGTGAAAGTAGTGGCACCCTTCCTGTTCACAACAAAGCTACAGTAGGATAGAGAGACACAAGCTAGCAAAGTGCTGAGTGAAGTCCAACCACTCAACCTTAGCTTGAAGACCACAAGTCCTGGGGGTTAATGTTGCCAAAATTTAAATATCCCCATGAAATGCTCTCCATCAAAGATAAATGAAATAAAAATGTCTATTCTCTCCTCTCTTTACTTCTAAATATTATATAGCTCTATATAGTCACTGAAAGCCAGAATATCACAAAACCTGATGTTAGGAAGTGTGGCAAGTAGACTTCAATGTTGTTGCTTCTATGCTGAAATAAGCCACCCATCAGGCCTTGTGATAGAGTAAACTGCTTAGTTCCTGAAATAAAGAATTCATGAGGATTTGGAATGCAGTCAACAAGCCTGTGTTCTGTCTAGCCTTCTTCAGGCTCCCTTGTCTGTGCCTTCATGTGCAATAGAACCTGTGTTGCCTTATAGCCTCTCCTTAGACTGATGATGCTTTTCTTCACCAGTTGATACCTGAACCTTGACTTTCATCTTTACGTGACCATGTCAACAGGGAGTTTCCTTCCTCCAGAGTTGATATATTAAATACATACGTAATATTTGTACCAAATATAATTGCTACTAAATGTATGCTATATATGTTTGAGGTATAGGTTTCCCTTTATATGCATATTCAATTTCCAATTATAGTAAATATATATTCTAAAATTTTCCCAGACTAAATTAAAGAGGAAAAGATCTACTGCTTTAATTAGAAAATGATAATTTTCTGGTATATTTGTTGATTATCATAATTTATTTGATTTTTAATATTTTTTTCTGTTTTTATTTTATGTTTAAGAATGTATTGCCTACATGTATGTAAACGCTCTTGGGTCATGCAATGCCCAAGGAGCTCTGAAGAGGGCTTTGGACTCCTCTGGAACTGGAGCTATGGATGATTGTTAGCTACATGTGATGAGACTCAAACCTGTATCTTCTGCAAGTTCAGCCAGTGCTCTTAACTGTTAATTCATCTACCAGGACTGATTCATGTATTTTTGCCATCAATATGAGATTTTTTAAATTTTGGCATACTTATTCTTCATTTCTGTAACAGTATTAGTTTCTATCAATACTTGTATGTTCTTGGCATCTGATTAATTCAATCTTTCACGTATATTCTTTAGGATTGAATTCTAATTGAGCCTTTAAAAGAAATAGACTTTCATGTCTATTCGTTAGCTTTACTTGATTTTGTTTATTGTGTACAATTAAAGGTGAGGATTTATAAATTTTCAATCTTTTTAGATTTATTGGATTACTTTATAAACTGTTTTCTTTTAATACATAATTGAAATTTTTCTTCAGGTTGTATATTTTCAAACATATTGATACTATGTTTGTATAGTATAATTCTTTCATCCCTTAATTTAATGTATTTTCTAATCATTTGATTCCAGTTCTTATCTTTAAAATTTATAAATTTTATTGTTTCAACTATTTATTTGTTTCTATTAATTTTATTAATATTTATGTTTGTTGAATAAGATTTAGAATAAATGCTTAAAATTTATTCAGCTTTCCAACAGACTTATTATATAAGAAATAATGTTTTTATTAATGCACGAAATTTTATTCCATTTCAAATTGTTTTACCTTCGTTTTCCCTTTGATCATGCATTTTTCCTTTGTTATACATTACAAATCCATGTTACAGTTCTTTCACAGCCTTAGCCTATGAATAATAGTATTAGTTCAGTTTCAACTTTTCTATCCAGTAAACATTTGAACTTCTGTATATTTTAGAAGGTTAGAATTGCTGGGTTCAGTAGCATATATCTATAATCTCAGCATTTATGAGATTGAGCCTGTGACTTCTGAGTCAAGGCTTGCCTGAGCTATATAGAGATCATGTAAAAAATGAATTATAAAAATAATAATACAATACTAGTAAGAAAAATCTCAGGCCTATAGGCAGCATTTACTATATGTTGTATCGTCATACATAATCTGTATGAATTTATTGTTTTTAAGATTAGAGTCATCTGAAGTAGACCTTCTTCCTTGAGGAATACTGCCTTTGTCTCAATTGCTTCTGTGGTAGTACATCACTAAGGTTAGAAAAAAAATAACCATATTGGTGCTGGAGAGATAACTTAGCAGTTAAGAACACTTGTTCTTCTAGAGCACCAGGTTTGATTACCAGCACCCAATGGTGGCTAACGACCATCAGTAAATCCAGTTCCAGAGGATCCAATACTCTCATCTGGCTTCTATGGGGCATTGCACACATGTGGTGCACTTACATGCAGGCAAAACACTCATACAC
>NW_008480986.1:0-2804 GCF_000622305.1 Nannospalax galili
ACTAGACTACCCTTTTCCACTCTGGATTGACCAGGGAAGGATGCATGTTGCTGGTTGAGTCACTCACATGAAAGCAGGAACCTGATTGGGTAAGAGTAAGGTCAGGAAGTTTGAAATTCCCACCAAAGGAAGTCCATCATGGTTGGTGGGGGTAGAGGTTTGGACAAGAACTGAGAAGTGTACCATCTTGGATGAAATTGAAAATAATTGGAACTCAGTTGAATCTAGTCTAGGGCCTCCTTCCCTGACTAACTTAGAACTATTAATTTCAATTTTAATTCCCTTGGGGCATGGATTTATCACTTCAGGAATTCTAGCAATCTTTCCACCAGCAAATGGGTTTTATGCTCTGGCCTTAAGTCAACAAATATTCTTTAAGGAAATAGAAGTTTGAGACAGCACCCACATCTCATCTTGCATAGGATGCAAAGTGAACACTCTGTGGACTGGTCTCTTACTGGCTCTTTTAGAAATTTTATTTGTTGCTTGCCTGAGGCAATACAATTGCTCATGTTTTTATTGCTAACTTCAGTCAAAAACCTATTATGTGGATCTCACACTGTACCCTGGGTTGGGTTCTGAGCTATTAATGCAGCACTGGCTGAGCTGCATCCCTTCTCTCTTCTTCCCTACCTGTAAATGGCTTTTCACAATGCCCCCAACATCCAAAGATTTTGGGAGAAGCACAGGCTTGCAGAAATCTCTTGTATTCTCAACGATTTTCTTGGGTAGTTTTGAGTATTTTCTTGGTTAACAAAGGTTTTGTGGAAGCACTGGGGATAATTAAACACAAAGCCAGGCTGAACGTGCTTTCCTCCTCACTTGTAGAAAGCAATAAGCTTCAACTCCACTCTGCACACTCTGCCCTCCCACATCCATGTCTCTTACTCTGCAGTTCTGCCCAGGGCCAGTTAGCAAGGGGGCACTTGAAGCACCTATGCAAGGTTCAAAGGCATTTTCCGTAATGCCAACACATTTCATTTTTATTGACTCAAACCCCAATGATTACATTTGCAATTTAATTAAGGTGGGTTTATTTTTAGAGTTTGCTTTGAAGGTCTGGTAGGAAAGAGAGAGGTTGTTTCCTCTCAGTAGCCAGACAAAAAAACAACACAAATCATTAAGAAAAGACAGAGGCAAATATTACATCAGATTTCACCATGATTTCCATTATTTGGAAGAAAGACAAAACAACACATTTTTTTCACTTTAATCCCCTTCTTCCTTTCTCAAGAACAATTTTGACTTAGAAAATGGAAAACTTGGTAGAAAGGATGAGCTCTAAATAGGCACAAAGGAAAGTTTAACTGCTTCTGCAAACTTTAGGAGACTTGCTTCAAGACTTTCGTCTTTTCTGACCTAATGAAAATGCTTTCTTCAGACTTAAATAGTTTTACATTCAAATGAGATGTTTTCCCTTTTAGTCACTGCTCCATAAATTACAAGCCTTTGTCCTTTTAACAAAGGCAATTTAGCAAATCACAGAAAAGAAGAGCTGAGATATTTTCTGGCAGTCCAGAAATTAAAACAATTAGGCAGCATCCTGTTCTGATTAATGGTAGGCTTGGATATTTGGATTGGCCTAAGGGAAAAACCAATTAAGTATCTGGTAGAGGTGATAATGAATCCCTTCCTCATGATTCAGCTCAGAGGCTCTTCCATAGATGCTGAGCTTCTGTTTTAATGCCACAGTGTCTGTTGAAATCTAATGTTATGTCTGTGCTGTGCACCTGGGGAAAGTCATTGGCCAAGTTTTCAGACTCCCTGCCTTTAGTATGCATCCCAATGCTGGGCACTCCAGCTATGGTCAAGTCAGCTGAACACTTCGCCTCAAAAGGGACGGGCATTGCCACCATCACTGTTATCGTAGGGGCAGCCATCTTCCAGGACACACCTTCTTGCAGAAAGTCAAGGCTGATATGTGGTTCTATGGCCACCAGTAGCTGCCATGAGTTATCTACCAAAACAGGGCCCCTGAGAGTGCCATTGCCCTATTATTAGGCAAGAAGAAATTCAAACTTTTGGAGCAACTTAATATTGGATAGTTGAGGATGTATCCAAAGATATGGTCAACGCAACACCCAGGATGGTTTTGTTGAAGCTAAGTAGTAACTTCTGTGCAGGGAGAATTGTATACTAGTCACTTCAAGGAAGACTATGCTACAGTGATAAACTCTCATCAATGAAAGATGGATGTTTAGAAAACTAGCGTTTTTCAGATTGCTGTACAGTCTTCCATATTTTACCAACAAGTATCAAGGAATTAGGTGGTGACTTTATTGAGTACAAGTGGAAAAAAGGTGTGATACTGAATATTTTGTTAATTGTTCTAGTTTTCATCAACAGACATCTGTCAAAAGGAAATAGATTTGAAAACAATTTCCCTCAATGAAAAATATTTTGAAGGTGACTATCCTTATAGAAATTGATATGTTGAAATTGGCTATGGATGAATCAAGACTGAATTCTGATAATCTAGTATCTGTTAGCACAGTCATTATGTCTTAATAAATGAATGTTTTCATTTGTCAAAATTACTTTGATGTCTTTTCTTTCATTCCCATATACCAGCTCTGGTACAGACTGGCTCCTCTCCTATGAGTTTCATTAAAACAGAATATAGCCACATCTGTGAGAGCTCAGCAGGTAAAGTTTCCAAGCCTAAGGACCCGAGTTCTATCCTAGGAACCCCTAGTGGAAGGAGAGATCCAATTTCTAAAACTTGTTTTCTGATCTCCAAACATACACCATGGGACATGCATATGTACATACACACCTACACCCAACACACACACACACACACA
>NW_008480987.1:0-2789 GCF_000622305.1 Nannospalax galili
TAGTAAATTAAATTAATAAATAATAAATAAATAAATAAATAACCTGGTGGTGGTGCACACCTCTAACCCTAGCACTTGGGAGGCAGAGGCAGATAGAGCTCTGTGAGTTCTAGGCTAGCCTGGGCTACATACTGAGTTCCAGCCCAGCCAGGACTTCATACTGAGACTGTGTATCAAAAATAAATACATAAATCTTTTTAAAAATGTTAATTGGCAATGAAAATTTCAGCCAGAGAAGGTTATGATGGTGCAGACTGTAATCTGAGCCATCAGGAGACTGAGGCAGGAATATTAGGAGGTCAAATTCAGCTTGGGCTATGTGAGACTCTGTTTCAAAAACAAAAGGAATAGGAGGAGGAAGAAAAGACAAGAAAAGAATTCTGACACATGCTAGTCACATAATAACAATGTGCTAAAAGAAACAAGCCAGTCAAAAACACCAGTGCTGTGTGGTTCCAACTCAGGTGAGGGACCCAGAGGCATTCAGTTCCTAAACAAAGAAAGAGCGGTGGGACTGGGGACAGGAGATGGAAAGTCTCCCTGTAGTCTTGGCTGGCCTGGAACTCACTATGTAGACCAGGCTAGCCTTAGACACTCAGAGACCTACCTGCCTCTGTGCAGGGATTAAAGAGTGCCCACGATGCCCCAGGTGCCCAGGAAGACATTCAACACGGGCTGGAGATGCAGCTCAGCGAGTAGAGTGCTTGCCTAGCACAAAGCTCAGGGCTCTATCCCCAGCAGCACATAAAATTGGTCATGGTGGCACATACCTGTGATCCCAGTGTTCAAGAAGTGAAGGTAGGATGATGAAGGGTTCAAAGTCAAGGTCATCCTCAGCTACCTAGGGAAGTCAAGGCCAGCCTGAGCTATATGAGACCCTATCTCAAGAAAGGAATAAAGGAAGGACTAGAGGGAGAGAGAGAAAAAGATAGATGTTTGATTGCACTGGCTCTCAGGGAAATGCAAATTAAACAGCTATTACATTCCTTTATGGCTGGAATATTAGTCGAGAACAGGGAGCAACTAGAACTCTCGTGCCAGCAGGGGTACAAAGGGCAGGATCTCACTGCGGAACAGTCCCAGAGCTCATGGTCCACCTCCTACTCCATTGGCAAGGTTGCTCCTAGGTGAATATTTCAAATAGAGCGGAGTCCACGGTCACCCAGACCCAGACATGTGTGGAATCTTCGTAATGACCCCCATCTCCAAATGACCCAAACAACCATCCCATGGTGACCAGAGAAACAGTGCCAAACGGGGCGCTACTCAGCAATGAAAAGTAACCCCCTGCTCTGTCTACATGGCATCCCTTGAAGTCATTCTCCCCAGGGAAGAATCTGGCAGTAAGTAGCAGATGCTGCAGGTACATTTGCCTTCAGCAGTGTGTGAGGGTCCCTTTTCTACACCCTTGGCCCACTGTCTCCTGTCTTCATGACAGCAGCCATCTCACAGGTGGGAGGCAATGCCTCACCATGGTTCTGACCTATATATCCTCGTTAGTAAGACTGAGCAACTTTTCACGTATCTGCTGGCCATTTGTTGTTTTGAGACAGAATTTTCCTGTAGCCCCAGCTGACCTGGAATTCCCTGTGTACACCAGCCTGGCCTCAATCTCAGAGACCTGCCTGCCTCTGCCACCTAAATGCTGAGATCAAAGGTATATGCCATCATGCCTAGTTTATGTTGATTTTTTGAGACAAGGTGTCTTGTAGCCCAGACTGAACTCAAACTTGCTCTGTAGCTCAGGGTGAACTTGAACTCTTGACCCCTTTGCTTCCACCTCCTAAGCCCTGAGTTTACAGGAGTGTACCAGGGCTGGGGATGTGACTCAGTAGAGTGCTTGCCTAGCGTGCACAAAGCCCTGTGTTCAACCCTAGCACCACAAAAACAGAGCATGGTGGAACATGTCTGTAATCCAAGCACTCAGGAGTTGGAGACAGAAGGATCAGATGTTCAAGGTCATACTGGGCACACAGCAAGATTGAGGCCATCCTGGGCTACAAGAGACCCTGCCTTTAAAAAAAAAAAAATGGGCTGGAGAGATGGTTCAGTGGTTAGAGCCCTGGCTGCTCTTGCAGAGGATCTGGATTCAATTCCCAGCACCCACATGGCGACTAACAATTTTCTGTAACTCTGGTTCCAGGGGATATGATGCCTTCTTTTGACCTCCACGGGCATTGCACTATACTGGTACACTTATATACATGCAGGAAATCACTCATACACATAAAATAAAATAAAAAATAAAAAAGTCAGTCATCAAACAGAGTTAAACACCTGCCAGCCATCTGTCAGTCCAGACTCACCCTGTGAGACACCACCACCTTTAGATTACATTGCTGCTCTCTGCATCCCCCATCTGTGAAATGGTCACGTTCAAGTTTGTTGTCTTGTCAAATGCTCTGCAGAAGGTAGACCCCACCCTCAGCATACAGTGGAAACTTTATGAGAGGCAGTGAGAAATACTCCTCTATTATCAGTGGAGACTAGGGGAGTCCACCTTGCCTCAGACAGAAAATACTCCGTTTGTGTAGCCTCATGACACCCTCACGAGGACTGTGTGGGAAGCCAATTTTGTGTGTGCATGTATATGCTAGAGTGTACATGTGTGTACTCCTGTGAGTAAAGGTCAATGCTGACTGATCGTCCTCAATTGCTCTCAACCTTATTTTTTTAATATTTAATTTTATATGTATGCGTATATTGCCTGCGTGTAGGTAAGTGCACCCATGTTATGTAATGCCTGCGGAGGACAGAAGAGGCTGTCGAATCCCCTGGAACTGGAGTTA
>NW_008480988.1:0-2805 GCF_000622305.1 Nannospalax galili
ACTAGAGTGACCTTCTAGGCTAGTTAGGCTAGTTGATCTATGAACCCCCTCATGGCAAAAGAAAGCTCTTAGGTTCAGCAAACAGGAACAAGAGGAACAGAGGAACAGAGATACTATTAAACAGCATCTTAAAGATGATGTCACCACCAATCACAGCCCACCAGATACACGTGGTCACCAGCCCTGCCCAGCTGCAAAGGAAAGGCAGAGTGTTTGGCAGCAGGGAGAGGTGAGACCTGGACTGCTGAGAAGCACTCATAATGCTGGCTACATTCTTGGAAAGAGGTTGTCTCAGCTCTTTTTCAAC
Source organism: Nannospalax galili (assembly GCF_000622305.1). Lineage (NCBI taxonomy): Eukaryota > Metazoa > Chordata > Mammalia > Rodentia > Spalacidae > Nannospalax > Nannospalax galili. The sequence goes on from NW_008480988.1 coordinate 308, forward strand.
GTTTATCCCTATCACTGAATTTTGGTGTTTGTCCTGGTTTTATTCCTGCTGCTATGATAAAGTACCCTGACAAAAAGCAACTTAGGGACAAAAGCAGTTTATTTGAGCTTACAATTCCAGGTGGTAGGCCACCACTGTGGGGAATTCAAAGCAGGAATGTCAAACAACTCTTCTCATCACATCCACAGCCTGGAGCAGAGAGAAATGAATGCATGCATGCATGCTTGCTTGCTGGCTTGTGCCCAGCTTCGTTCTCCACACTTATACAGGTCAGGACCCCCTGTATAGGGAATGGTGCCTCCCACAGTGGGCTGAGTCTTCCCACATCAATGAATGTGCTCAAGACAATCCCCCACAGAGATGCCCAAGGCAAACCCAATGTAGACAACTCCTCATTGAGACTCTATTCACAGGTGATTCTAAGTTGTGTCAAGGTGACAATTAAAACTAACCATCACAGTCTAATTGCATTTATTAAAAAATTCTAAAGAAATATTAAATAATAATATTAATTATCCCTGTGTTAGTTCCAGTTTGAACTGAAAGCATTTTATAATAGGCTATTTGCTGTTGGCTTCTGGTTGGCATTTTTGGATGTTATATGCCTATTCCATCTTTACCTGAAAGTTCTATGGGAACAGGCTGATGATTTTTATCATGCTCTCATTGTTTGATAAGATTACAAATTTTTCTCTGTTGTATAGATTATGTGGCTATAGTCTCTGAATTTGGGTCTATAGAATAAATTCATTTGGTCTTAGAGTATTAATATTTTAAAACACAGATATCTCAGGGCTAGTGTATACACTAGGGCAAGTGGTATTTGCCATGGTTAGCTTGTACAGAAAGTTGGGAAGTCAACTGCTGGCAGGCGTTACAAAGCCTATGTGCACACAGAGATGAGAGTTTTGAGATTATATATATTAACCAGGAACAGGAGGTCTAAAGAGAGACTATCTTATAATCCCCCAAAGCTAAGAACCATAACCATTTTTTTGATAAGGAGGTCTATACATCAAAGGATAGAGAGGTAACAGATAGATAAAGAGGTAACAGACAGAATGAGGGTACCAAGATAGATGCTCAGAAGAGAAATGCAAGTTTTCGTACGTGACTCAAAAGCGCCAATGAGTGTATGCTTATGTGTACATGCATGTACATATGTGCACACACAGAGTTCTTAACTATTATGTCTTGTAACCAAAGTAATAACCTCGGGCATTTTTCTGGAGTCACTAGAGATGGTTGAGTAGATCAGTGATTTAGTTGAACTCAGTTAAAAGCAGCACAGGGTCACTTCAGAGCAGGGCTTCCTAAACTTTTCCAATTTAGAATCTCATTTTGCTCAAGAAATTTTTATGTGAAACCCAGGTATGTAAATATATAAAATAGATAAACAGACTGGGGTGGTGGTGCATGCCTTAGATACCAACTCTAGGGAGGCAGAGGCAAGCAGCTTTCTGTGAGTTAAATAGTGAGTTCCAGGTCACCCAGGGTTACATAATGAAACCATGTCTCAAATATAGTTAATAAATAAATAATAAATAAATTACACAAATCAATCATTTACTGATAATAAATTATAAAGGAATTCATTTAAAAACAATTCTTTGTTATATATACAATTTTACCATTTATTAAGGATAAAAGTAGATTTTCACACTGATGAGATAGATGTGCTTATTTATTTTTATATGAAGAATTAAATCCTGGCTGAATATTTGATACTGGAGGATGCAGAGCATCTTTGATATTTTGTAGAGTTGACTGATGCTCTGACTGTACAATTGTCAATACCAAGAATGGCTCTTCACATAAATATGTAGGACAAAATGGTAGAAATACAATTGGGTCATTTCAGAAAGCTTTGAAAATTCTGTCCTAATTTCAAGCCAAAAATCATTAAGTAATTTTTTATGAGACTCAAGTCAGCAACTTACACAGCAATTTTAAAAACCAATACAACACAACCCAAAGATACAGACCGAGAAATGATTGGTAGGAAAATATTAAAAGTTTTTGTTTTCCAGGGCTGGGGATATGTTCAGTTGGTAAAATGGCTGCTATATAAGTATAAGAACCTCGGTTTGGGTCACCTTCTACCCTGTAAAAAGTTAAGCATGGCAGTGTGCACACATAATCTCAGCACTGGGGAGGCCAAAACAAGAAGGTCCTGGGGTTGTCGGCCGGCAAGTCTAATCAACTGGAGAGTTCCAGGTTCAGTGAGAAACACCATCCCAGAATATGAGGTGGACAGCAATTAAGGAAGACACTGGACATCGGCCTCTGGCCTCCACACATTTGCTCTTGCATGTACATGTGCCCACATACAGAAATACATACACACACTCACACCCCAAAACTAACTAAATAGCTAAAAGTCTTAAACCACTGTTTCCATAAGAACAGAAAACCAGGGCTGGAGAGTTGGCTCAGTAATTATGAGTGCTGGCTGCTCTTGCAGAGGACCTGGGTTTGGTTCCCAGCACCCACATGGC
>NW_008480989.1:0-2804 GCF_000622305.1 Nannospalax galili
AAAAAAAAACAGTTTTGTGATGGTTCATTTTCTCTGTCAATCTGGATGGATTTGGAATAGTCAGGGAGATACACTTAGGAAGGGTGTTTCCAGAATTGTGTGTCTGAGAAGGAATGATCCACCCCGAATGGTGTCTGTTTCAACCCGTGGTGCTGGGATACAAGACTGATCATGATTTAAAAAATAAGTGTGAGCACACCCTGCTCCGTGCTTTTTGTTTTCTCCAGTTGTGAGTCTCCCCAGCTGCATGCTCCTGCCACCATGATCTCTGCCATGCAGTCCCCCATTTTGGACTGTGCCTTCTTAAATTTTGAGCCCAAATAAATCATTCCTCCCTTAAGTTACTTTCCTTAGAATTTTGTCAGAGCCATCAGAAACATAACTACTACAAGCTCTATCTGTTTTCTACCTGTGAATCCCACCTTGGCTGCCCTAAAGTAATAGAGGAAAATGGTTTGGAACTCCAGATGCTTCTGTTTTCCGGAATTCCACCTGAACCTCTGAGAGAACACTGGTCTTCTCAGCAAGAATGGGCAATGATTTCTTACCGCTGTCCTGGGACAAGGATTTTTCATTCCATTAGTTTAGTAGAGGAGACTGTATTACTGAAAAGAGAAAAGGTATTGGTATGTTCCTATATCCTGGTTAGGTTCTTCAGCAGTGAAAATATATCCCATAAAGTGCTGAAATGCCTAGACAGTGTTGCCGTTTCTAATAGAGCCTCCTCCATATTGTGTTGAAGAGTCTACTGTGTTCCACATTCCCTGAGCCTTGCCCTGAGGACACTATGTTGTTGTGCCTTTTAAGGTAACCTCAGGAAGGCAAGAATCGTTCTCACAGGAAGAGGAACTATCTGTAGTTGGAAACAACACTGTCTCTTAGTGAGCCTCTGTCTGGAGAAGAGGTGGCATGTGTGAAGCTGGTTGTGAGTACTGAAGCTCACAGCCTTTTCATAGGATCCACGGATTCTTTATGCCCCTCACCCACCCTTTCACAAACAGTGCCCAAGATTACTCATATATGAGGACTGTGTGTGCTGCAGGGGGTCGGGGAAGACATGATAGACTCTCCCCAAGACTATGCACAAGTACTTCCTAGGGGTCAGAGTTGATAATTGCAGTAAATTCCCTGTGTTCTGGTCTCTGTGCATTGCACAGGCCTTACTTTCTATTTTCCTGCAGTAGGCAGGATTCCCTGTAGGAGGGTGAATGACCAACTAAGACTAAGGATGAAGCTAGCTCCATCCTCCACAGCCCCCTCCCCCACCTAAGCTAACACACCCAGAGCATCTGAGATTGATGTCAGTGTGCAAAGTGAAGCAAATATCACAAAGCAAAAGTAGTCAAGCATGCTAGCATTTATTTGAGGCTCATTGAAGAAGTTACTTGGGAGAGCAGGGGCCTGGGCAGGAGAAGATCTTGGTTACTGTCCATAGCCTTGTGTCTTTGGTTCCTATGGTCTGAGGCTCAGAATATCTGGTATCCTCTCCTGAGAAGGATACAGAGAGAAATGGAATGGAGAGAGAGGCAGAGCCTGTCTCAGAGCCCTCACCTGAAGAACTTGGTCACATGGGCCAGCCCTCTCTGGAACTGGCCATTCCAAGAGCTTCTCAGAGAAGCAGACTCCATGATCTGGCCTGGGCCATTGGATGAGTTTTCCACAATGTGAGGAAAGACAATTTCCTCAGATTGTTCTTGTGGACCTCTCATAGCCTGCAAAAGAGAATTGGCGGCCTCACCCTTACAGTCCCACCATGACTGGTATCCATTACCCTATTTGGCTACTGTGATGGTCATTCATTCCCATTGCCAGTTGAGGTGCTGAGGTTGCAGAGGTGGGGGGACCTGTGGTGGCCAAACCCTAGCCTCATAGAAGATGTTCCAGATAAGGATGGAAAAGAAACTCACCGGCCCCTGGAGGTAGAAAGAAGGGACTGAAGATCATGTTTACAGGAGTGTGTGTGATGTGCCAGGACTGTCTCTCAGGATATCTTTGAAGGGATCTGCTGAGCTCCTCAGTCTGCTGGAAGCAAAGAGACAGTGGCCCGCCACTTCCCCATCCGAGGCCCCTGGCTCTTACATCCTTTCTGTTCCTCCTACAGTCCAGTACATTCTGCTCAACCAGTGGATACATCTCTGGTGTCTTGCCAGTGTTCCTATGCCCACACCTCCAAACTTCCTTCACATTTTTTTGTTCTTTCTGGCCACTCCAGCTCTCTGAAGGCACTTTTTGATGGCTGAACTGAAAATTCAGAGGCATTTGTGGAGATTGTGAGTTCTCCTTTGGTGGAGTTTCCACAGATAAATGTTCTCATGAACCTCCTCTCTGCCACCCCATTTAGTTAGGACTATGATGTCTGTCATGGCCCTCAGGAACTGTCAGGACTAACGAGTTTTTAAAAGCCCAGAGAGTGAGTTGAGCTAGGCATCCCATGGCCAAAGAAAGACAATCATTTTCCACTCTGAGTATTTTTCTCTCCGAGGTTTGCTCTCAACAGGGTAAGGGGACTGTATGTTCCTGTGTGTCTCTCAGCATCTAGAGGATGGTAGAAAAGTGTTTCTAGAATGGGGAAATTTCTGCACTTTGCCAGACAATGGTCAAGGGTCCAGACTTGTAGGTTTCCACATTCATCAATTTGTACTTTGATCTGTGATGGATTTTGAATTAACTCCTTCCATGCTATGTGGATTACTGACGTTCTCTTTTTTCCTTAAGGGCATTTACTTTTTTCCTGTGCCATTAATTTAATTATATTAGAGGCTATTTAGTTGTTTTATGGCCTTTGCATTGTATTCACGGATGCA
>NW_008480990.1:0-2807 GCF_000622305.1 Nannospalax galili
TAAGTCTTCCCTGGTTTCCTGGCCGTGAGACTTGTTTCTTCCTAATGAAGGGGGGTTCGAGTCTCCCACACTAACAGTGATCCAAAAGGGCCTCTCAACAGCTGCACCAGTTCCCTCTTCTGTGTTTTGGTCTGTGTTCTACGTGTGCACACACAGTCAGAACGATTAAACCCTCTTGCACAATTGACCCCTTTATCACGCAATGCCTGCCTTTGACTCTTTAACTTGCTGGTAGTATATTTCTCTCAAGTTAATGTTATTACTATGTTATAACCATAGCTTAAAAATGTGCTTTTATATGAAAAACAACAGGAATTGCATGATGATAATGAAATCTTTACATGATATGCTTTCCTCGTTTTAAGCAACATGTGTTGCTTGGACAGTCTTTCACAGTTACTAAAAGTTTTTCTTGTTAAATGTCAACTTTTCCTGTTTACAGCATGCTGTTGAAGACCAGGATTAGATGTCAGACACTCAAGATACTTGCTCACAATTCTTTTCTAGAGCTACTGGTCAGTGCCCACAATGAATGACACCAACTGCCTAAATTCAACTCTGCTTTGCCACTTCATAGATTTATTGACATTAATTCCTCAACATCCTAATCTATAAGAAGGTATTATTATAATCATTTCCACTTTGTAGAACTTGCATGCATGGGACAGAAGAGGCGTATACTAATGGGTAAAGGTGACTTGAAACAAATTCTGAACCTGCAGCCTCATAGTCCCCCATCTCCACCAGGGAATCTGAACTAATCAGTGTTTGCCCACACACTAAAAGGATTAGAGACACACCCAGTGCTTTCAGTGGCTGAATAAGGGCATGTGCCACACATCTTCTCACTCGGTTATGTCAGTAAGCACTCTGATAAACATGGCTATGAACAGAGAACCAGAATGGCTGTCTGTCCTCGGGAACTTGGGAGGTCAGTGCGGGAAGTGGGAAAATGAAAAGGAGAGGAAAGTTTGGTGAGGTGATTTCTTTGATAAATCAAAATACCAAAATGTATACAAGCTCATGGTGGGGTGACCCCTCAGTCCAGAGAGGAGTGACTAAAGGTGTTCTTTGAGCTCACCGGGTAGGAATGTTCCATTTTGAAAGTGCATCAGAGGAGATGTGGTGCATTGAATTCACATTGGCAATGAAGTGGCATTGGAAACTCCCTGTGAGGGGACAAGATGGATGTACCAAAAGGTGTTGCCCCTGTGGATTTACAATGGTATGTCATTATTTTTTAATGAAACAAATTAAAGTACAAATGTAGGCATTTTAGGGCATGTATGGGTTTTAATAAAGGAATATTACTATGATGCAGTTTGAAAAGGCTGACAATTATAAGCACGACAAAGCTAAGTAAGGCCAGCTCTCCGTCACTGTCACTGTGCGGACAGACACTCCAGCCCATCTCCCTGTAGGCTGCTTGCTGGATCTCCTTGAGTTTCTAGCATATATCAGCAATTTCATATTAATTTTATGTAGAGATAAGAGAAATAGTCTTTCGTTTAATATATGCTGTCAAAATATATTTCTAATGTAATAATATACAAAACTTTGTTTTAGTCTTCAAATCCTCAGTGGTATCCCTAGAGTTCATTGCTATAATGTTCCCTATAGGTTTCCACTAGCCTCATAATGTAAGTGTTGCTGGTGCAGTCCTAGGGGAAGTCCAATCAGCTTTCCTTGCCCAACTTGGACCCTTCCGCTCAACCCTGCTGCATGTCTCCCCTTTTCTATGGATGCCCTGTTCTGGGATGTAGTAAATACCAAGTAACCACAAATCCTATGTCCACATCATCTCTGAGAAATAAATAGAACTTTTTCTAGTTGACTCTAGGGGTTCAAAGAAAGAGCATGAATTCTGGTATAATCCACCAAGGACAAAGTGTTGTTAGGTGGAGGCAAACCTGAAGGTTTCCAGGAAGAGCAGGAATCTTCCAGTCTTTACCTGTGGCTAAAGCTTCCATGCACACTGGGGTGAACACTGACCCCAGGCTGGGTGGCCTGTCATATCTGCAGCCCCTACCTGGAGCTCTTGCTGTCTAATCTCCCACACTAGGAAGAGCTCGTGATCAGCTTTAGAATGAGCTCTGTTAAGAAGGAGATCTGAGGCCCGAGATTCACATTCTTGAAGTCTGGAGCTGAGCCTATGGAGTCCCAGTTCCCAGGTCTGGCGCACAACTAAAAGAGGTGATTTCTCTCTTGAAAGCTGATATTGTTATTGGTAAAAGCCAACTTGTAAATATAATATTGCACCAATAACAGCAAAATTTTATTTTGTCGATGTAACAAGTCAGAAAAGTCATTTTTATAAATGAATAGAATTGCTGAAGAAAATTGTCAGTCCCCACCAACAATTGTGTGGTCACACACCTTCACTGGAGCAGTGAGGTTTTGATACAGTGAGTCAACAATGAGACCTCACCCAAACACAGGCAGGTAAAAAAACTCATACACCTATGAAAAAGCATGCAAGCAAAATTCCATGAAGAACACGTGTGTGGCTGTATGTAGATGTACACAGTGTTTGTAAGGAAGTAATCTTACCAATGCATACTTGAAATAACTCTTTACATTTTAATTTTATGCTAGCTAGCATCACACAAACACACACACACACACACTTATTGTCTTCTATAGTACATCCAACAAGCATAGTGATTTGTAGACTCAGAAATGAGAAATACAAATTTAATCCCAAGAGTGAAAACATGGACACATGGGTGTTGAAACAACACTTTTGCTGGGTAAGATTTGTAGCCTCAGTTTTCTAAGTTTTTTTTTTTTTTTTTTTTTTTTTTTTA
>NW_008480991.1:0-2767 GCF_000622305.1 Nannospalax galili
GGCTGGAATGTTTATATACATGCAGGAAACTGTCAAAGAGTAAAGATGTATTTTAAATAACATTTCCTAAATAGTTGAGGCCTTAGAACACCTTAGACGCTAATAACATTATCTCATTACATGTATTTCCTAGGGGCACCAAGCATTTTCTAAAATACTTTCCCTGAAGGATAAAAACAAAACAATTGTATCTGAAAGACACACAAATAGTCACAAACACTCCCTTAGTGACCAAGTCATTGATACTTGCCAATGTACCTAGTTACCTGGATTGTGACATCAGTTCTTAGGTCTTGAAAGTAATAACACATAATAGTATACCTAAATATATTCACACACTCTTTTTATTGATTTAGTTTTATTTTTTATGTGTATGAGTGTCTTGCCTGCATGTATGTAAGTGTATTTATGCATGTAACATACATGGAGGCCAAAAGAGGGGCTCAGATTCCCCTGGAAGTTGAGTTATGGTCAGTTGTTAGCTGCCATGTGAGTGCTGGAAATTGAACCCCACTCCTCTGCACGACCAGCCAGTGCTCCTAATCACTGAGCCATCTCTCCACCTCCACACATTTTTAAAAATATATAGAAACATTGTTCTTCCTTTATTTTCATTTCTTTGCTATTTTCTCATAATGCATAATTCTCATAAAAGTGTATTTGTATGCTGATGAAACTACTCAATAAAGGGGGGGAACTGATAACACAGGATAAGTGGAGGCGAAATTACTGTCCAACTGTTAGAATGGGCTAAGACGTTGGATGTCATACACACGTAGAGGGGCTGGTCTTAGGTGCATGGGGGACAGTTCACCAGTGGGATAGGGAGGAAGACAAGGTGTTGGAGCGATTACTGGTAGGAAGAACCGCTTAGGAAACATGTGGAGATTGTCTATTGTTTACCTATTTTTGCGACAGGGTCTCATCGTGTAGCCCAGGCTGATTGTAGAACTGACTGTGTAATTTTGGAGATTTTCTTTTAGCTCCTTTATTTTGTTCAGAAGTTAGGAAATTGGATCATTGGGGTGAGGATGGGAAGTTTGAAGACAGAATAGAGATGTCAACTAACTGGCTATGTCAGAAGATAATTGTATATAGTCCCAACCTGCATCTTCTGATATTCAAGGTCAGACTCAGCTGTGGGAGCCTGGCATGGGCATCGTAGAATGTTTGGTGTGTTCCAAGTGTCTACTTACTGCGTGGCAACAGCAGCCTTCTCCTTTGCCACTCACAAGCGTGACCACCAGGAGCATCTCTAGCCATTGCCAGATGTCTCTGGATGAAATCTCACTGTTTGAAGTAATATAGAATGATGATGAGGGAACTTGAACAAGCCAGTAGAGGCTCATGATCATGAATCACATTGTCTGAAATTCAGCTGAGCAGGTGCAGGCACAGCTCCCGTAAAGCACTGACTTCTCCAGGGTTGGACTTTGCCAATTAGTCTCATGAAAAGCAATGAGAAGGGCCAGAGAGTTGCTTTAATAATTGATGATGGAATTTATACGTTGATTTAAAAGTGAGGGGAGATGGTGGGACCCCTAGATTGTAAGTCCTGTGGGAGGTCCAAGGATGATGGGGTTCTTGAGACACAGACATCATATTAGAGGTGTTTGAACATGGCTGCTTCCTTTTGCTGTCCAGGACGGAAGTCTCAGATGGAGGAGGTACAGGATGAACTCTTCCAGAGGCTGACCATTGGGCGCAGTGCTGCACAGAAGAAGTTCCACGTGCCACGGCAGAACGTGCCAGTTGTTAATATCACTTATGACTCCACAGCAGAGGAAGTAAAGACCTGGCTGCAGTCAAAGGGATTCAACCCTGTGTGAGTATCTACAACCCTGTGCAGTCCTGTGTGTGTCACGTACCTTTTTTTTTTCAACTGTGTCACTTACATGCCACACAGGATTCTTAAAAGGTGTAAGAGCCCAGATTGCATTCTCTGTCCCATATTCAGGAAATGATGGTAATTGTTCATAGCTTTAAAAAACCAAAGAAGAGGGAAATGGACTTGGGAGGAGTGTAAATAATTATGCGATGACACGCTGCCTTCTGGCTGAGAGTGTGTACTCATCGGTCCCTTGAGCAGTTGTCACCAGCTGTGAGGCCTGCTAGCTTTTTATTCTCCCTCATTAGCTTATATGAGTTTTAAGGAGACCCACTAGACCCTGTTAGTGTTTCTCCTGCTGCAGAATTCTGTGTCTCAAAGCCATAAAACACAGGTAACTTTGCCTCTCATCGACTCTTCTTTGTAGAGCATTTAAAAGTTTAATGCATCTGTGATCTGAACATCTGTAAATATTTTATTCATACCTGGCATCATGAAATATTTGAATAATGTATGTTTGAAGAATCTTGATTCATAAACTCACTCACTGGGCATGATTAAAAACCAGGTACAAACACTGAGGGTGGAAAGAGGGTGGAAAGAATGTAAGAGCCAGAGGGACAAAACACCTGCTGCTAGGTAAGGCATTCTAGACATGACGGGGAAGCTTTACCAATGAAATCTCCACCGTATGGTCATCTAACAAGATCTGCACAAAATCAGTTGGCATGCCAAGGTGGATGGGTGAGTGTCATGGAGCCCCCCTCAAGATGAGAATCTTCAGGCAATCAATGGATGCTGAGGGAGGGAGGACCAGTTTTAGTTTTCCTCAGGGACTAACTCTCTGAGAAGTAATCCCAAATACGTTGCCCTAAATACAAGCACTATTAAATGGACTCAGTGTGTTGTGTGTGTGTGTGTGTGTGTGTGTGTGTGTGT
>NW_008480992.1:0-2719 GCF_000622305.1 Nannospalax galili
GTAGACCAGGCTGGCCTTGAACTCACAGAGATCCACCAGCCTCTGCCTTCCGAGTGCTGGGAGTAAAGGCGTGCACCACCACGCCCGGCCTCCCTGGTGGTTTTTATTAATGGTTTATATTCACTGCTGTTGACATGCACCCTTCATTGTGCACACCAGTGTGAGATGACCATGCTCATCCTGAGGCACATGATTGATGTTAAAATTTTATATTTCCATCAAATGTCACTGCTCTTACGTTCATGTTGATATCCTTAAGGGTGGTTTCTTCAGAAATTTTACATATTTAGTTTATTGCAATGCAAAATATTTGGAGGTTCATGTATTCTTACACAAGTAATGGTCAAGAAACCTACTTCTAAGTTCATCATTGCATCAATTTTTTATACATGTTCATGCACACAAGCACGTACACACACACACACACACACACACACACTTATACAGCAGACTAAAGGCAAGCTTGTGATTGCTTAGCTAAGTCTTCCTTAAATTTTATTTTCTAATGTAGAGAATGCATTTAGCCTTAAGGAAACCAGTGGATCCTTATTTTTCGGTACAACTCAGAATGGAATGGACTTATAATGGGTTGGCAGGGAGACTGATGAGTGTAAATGTATCTACAGCATGAAATGAGGAAAACTACAACCAGTTGGTGGCATTAACAATGAACAATTTCAAGCTCAAAAAAGGCGTGCCTAAGGGTGATCTGCTCTGATTTACAATCCCACTTGAGACATACAAGAGCAATGGACATGCAGTAGGAATAGCCCTTCCCTTAGGATCTGTATGCGTTGCTATTATTTAACAGCACATGCCTGTAGCCATACAATGGATAACTAATAAGCAGCCTGAGCTTTATAGGAGGAAATGGAATAGCAAGAAAAGAAAATTACAGCTCTTCCTAGGAAAATGACAGAGGAGTCTGAGAAATTGTAAGAACAGGACACACTTTTACATGTGCTAAATTCTGACAAATCATGAACTGGTTCTGCAGGTATAACCAACTATTATTACATGTTTTATATCAAAGATAATATGTTTGGTTATGAAATTATATGAGACTAATGCAGCACAAATGGACTACAATTAAATGAGATTTTTGCTTCATAAAATGGAAGAAGATCTTGGGGTTACATAATATCATTTTGGGACTACTTTGGAACTCATACTATGGAAGAAGGTGCTGGGGTTAAATAGCATCATTTTGGGACTGCTTTTGAATTCTTTTGCTTTTAAACTCAGCAATATCTCCAGTTTTACTTGTCTCTATGCAATCACTTTATTTCTCTATCTAAGTGTAATGTATGAAGTAAACTGTGGAAGCTGTCCCTTTATGTATCTCACCTAAACTGAAAGTTCAAGCTGCATATTACTTGGAGCAGAAAGAAATTCTTCTGTGGGGAAGAACATATTTCACACTGTCACATAAATTTCAGAACATTCCAGCCTGTCATCTTTTTAAAAAGTTTTTTTGGTTATATTTTTCTAGATCCATTTCATTTCATGTATTAAAAGTGTTTACACACTAGAACGGAAATGGTAAGGTAAAAACTATTGGGAAAAATATTTAATATTTTGAATACTACTAAAGTTGCAGTCCCAGATTGATGAGATGGGGTTAAAAATAAGTGATGAATTAGAGTGTACTTTATTAGAACAATATGTTGAAATTTGCCGATTTTGAAATAGAGACTAGCATAGACGATGTTCTTAGAATTCCCACATATAAAGAGGATTAAGGATACAGCTGATTCATGATGCTGTCCCCGAGAGTCTTGGAAATGATGTAGGGAGTTGGACAGAAAGCCTGGAGTTATAACACGTACTGAGGACCTTTTCTCCTATATGGTTTGGTTCTTGTACGTGCACCATACCATACAAACGCAAGACTTTTGATAAAGTCTAACTTCTTAGCTGTGCTATTCTCTCAGGGAGGTGATATTTGAGAGCTTTCTGTTGGAACTACGCCGTGTAGCCTGAGAAGTGATTCACTCACTCCTGGAAGGACAGATGGTGGGTTTATTTCTGAGTCGACTTCACTGTGAAAGGACTAGCTGATCATGTGAAAATAGGGGTGAGGACATCCTGTCAATGTATGGGATATCGCGTGATTGAGGAGAGACTTTAATACAGTTCAGATTTTATGGCAACAATTGTGAGCATGTTAAAGGAGATGAAAAACATGCTTTGTATGTCCCATTGAGGAATTTGAGTTTTACCATTTGAACAGGATAAAGGTACTGAACTAATGTGTGGTGGATTTAGCAGAATGTAATTCACCTCTTAAAAAAAGCTCTTGATTTGTTTATGAACTTTAAAATTTTTAGCCTTTTGCATTATAGACAGGGAAAAGAAAAATATATGCCTTCTTAATTTTGTATCTATATCACACTGTCTTACCCATATTGGATGATCATTGTGCTTGTGGGAATGAATCAGCAAATGAAAATGTTTGTATGACTAGATGCTAATAGATTTGATTTTAATATGTCAAATGGAACAAGAAAAATTTTAAGGATAATTAATATATAGTTTCAATTGTGGACCACAGAGTCATTAAAAATACACATGAAACTTTCAGAACTACTTTAAAATATTTTATTATTTTTATTTTTATGTGTACGAGTGTGTTGCCTGCGTGTATGTGAGTGCACCCATGTTGTATAATGCTGCAGTGGTCAGAAGAGGGCTTCAGATTCCCCTGGAACTGGAGTTA
>NW_008480993.1:0-2811 GCF_000622305.1 Nannospalax galili
CAGAACAGAGTGAGAGTCTCTTATTTTTTCTTGGTAACAGCACAGAACTATGATCGCTTAAGGGCGTCAATGCTTTCATTTGGGAGTAAGTTTGGTTGCAAATATTAAGCAATTGAAAATGTAAATGTTTAAGCACAAGAGAAGTTTACTTTTCTCTCACATGAAAGTCTAGTGGTGAGGCCAGGCCTACTCTGGTGTCATGTTCAGGAAGTGTGCATTTGGGGTCCCTGGCCTTGTTGGTTTGCCAGGTCGGATTTCAGTCTCCAGGGGCTTTATGCAACCACGTGGCTGCTCAGGCTTGGACATAGATCTACTCCCAGTGATGGAAAAGAGAGTGCGTAAGGACCACATCCCCAATCTTGAAAGACAGTTCCAGCAAAATATGTTTTACAAGGGTGTGCATTCCATTTTTCAGATCTGAGTCACCTTAATATGTTTAGGCATGTGGTCACCCGAACAATGTCACTTATTTGATGTTACCCTGTGCTCAGCTGAAATTTATTAGATACACAACTAAGGCAGGAGGAAACAGCTTTGGGAGGGGACAGCTGACTACCTCTGCTCCAACCATCTTAAACATGGGCACCTGACTTTCGAATAATTTTATAGTTTTGAACAGCGTAGTTCCATTTCCATTTATATTTTTAAAAATAGAATTCTTAAAATGTATTATTTAGGAGCTGGAGAGATGGCTTAGTGAATAAGAGCACTGGTTGCTGTTGCAGAAAACCCGTGTTTGGTTCCTAGTACACACAGCAGCTAACAACTGTTTGTAACTGCAGTTCTTCTTGTAGGCTCTCAGGATACTGTGTGAATACGGTGAACTTACATCCACTCAGTCAAAACACTCATACACATACAGCAAAAATGAATGAATGAATGAATTAAAATTCATTTTTCATGTGAATTTATGGCTTCATATACATTATTTGCATTTATTTTTTGTGAGTCTAAAAAGTATGAATGTCCCACTCAGCAGTAATCAGTCTCTCATTGTAATGCTGTTCAAGTTCATGTTTTCACAACAGCGCCTGAAAAGAAATGCATTTACCAGGGGAAACAGGGAATCCATTTCTGACTTTCTGTCCTCTATGAAGAATTTGTATGCTTACTCTACTAGAGAAAGAAGGAAAGACATACTCTATGCCTTAACACTTCCGTTTGGTTCAATAAGTATGGGATACCCACAATTAGCCAGGCATTGTTCAGAGTTGAGCAGGACCAGATCTCTGTCATCTAGGAGGCACCCTAAGATGAGAATGGTCAACCACAAACAAGTGGACAGAGCCATGGGTTAATCTTGGGTTTTGAAGGATAGGCGTGTACAGGGAGATGAGAGCCAGACATAGGAGACAGTCTATTTCTGAGACAATGCAGTTTTTAAATGCTTCAATAATGATGTATCCAAAGGACAAACAGCTAATATTTTAAAAGCATGTTCTGGAGTTAGTGTTTGCTTCTCCCTAGATGATTATATACCTTGGAACTGCAACCATCTCTTTCTTCTGTTTGCCAATCTTTTACCACCCATTTCACCAGTACCAAGTGCTGAGTATTTCGTTTAAAAATGTTCTCCCACTTCAGACCAGAGATAGGTGCAATCTTGATTTGCTCCTTTCCAGTTCCGGGGTGGGACATGCGACACCATATTGGACTTCACGGAAGAAACCCCTCCTCCTGATTGTGATGGAACTACCAAGCAAGCACACAAATGAAGGCACAGCAAGGAGAATTAAGGAACATACCTCACACAGTATAGCAGGAAATTCATTTTCCTGCTACAGGAAGAAGCTCTGAATGTGCAGGGTTTTGAAAAGAAGTTGCTGACAGGAACAAGAAACAGGACAATGATGGGAAAGTTGTAGACAGAACTGGGCGTGGCTGAATCTCTGCATCTGACTGTCCACAACGCCCCCTCTGGCCCTGCCTTTTCACTTTCATTTAACTATTTTGGGTGACTCATACCAGTGTGAATTGGATTTCTGTATTTGCATACACATACACCATGGTGACAAAAATAGAGTGAGAGGAGAGGCTGCACCTGACGTTGTTCAAGAACTTGTACCTATTCTTACTTCCTTTCTCTACATAGGGTTTACCCAGCAGGGTTCCTTGTAAATATGATTTTCTACACAGTGAATCATCCCATGAAGAACAGCTTGCGGGAAAGCATTGCTAATTATATCTGTGTCTTGATTCTACACTGTGTTAAAAATCTGAGTGCTTTTTCATTAAGGAAGCCAGTGAGGTTGTTGAAAACCACAACGCCCTCCGTTTTGTTTGCTCATGCACATACTTTTTTTTGTTCTGAAAAATTTCTGCTTTGAGTGATGTAGTAATTTTTTTCTGTAGTTTCACATGGTTGAATATTCTAGATCACAGGTCAGTGATAACAGTTGAGTGACTTTTTTTTTTTTCTTTTTGACTTTTTTGGCCTTTGAGTTTGGTTCCTTGATCAAAAATAAACCAAAAAAGAAATCTTTCACAGTTGCTGTGTTGGTTTGAATAAGAATGTCCCCCATGGACTCCAAGTATTTGGACATTTTGTCTCCAGGTGGTGGTGCTGTTTTGGGAGGTTTTAAAAGGAGGAAGTATGTCACTGAGGGCAGGCTTAGAGAGTTTTTAAGCCTTGCCAGGTTTGTTTTCCCTCTCTGCTTCCTGTGCCTGCTTGAAGATCTGATCCCTTGGCTTTCTGCCCCAGCTGACTCCTCCTGCCCGGCCTCCTCCTGCCATGCTTCCTCTGCCATTATGGACTCTCCCCTGGAGCCATAAGCCAAATAAACTCTTCTGCTGTAAGCTGCCTTGATCATG
>NW_008480994.1:0-2813 GCF_000622305.1 Nannospalax galili
TAACAGGTGTTGGATTAAAGAATGATAATATTAAGGAGTATTTTATACTGATAGGAAAAATTTGACATAAATCAGAGAGAAAGGATGCTTCTTTGAGCTCTCTGAATATGTTGGGTATGGAAAGGTTCCTGACTGAACGCAGTGGACAGGGTAGTAGCTATCACAGATCACAGGGCAGAGCATGGGGACTATGCAGACAAGTGGGAGGCGGTTACAGAGGGAAGATGGGACAGTTTCTTTTAGGATATTTCATTTTCCTGGGAGGTGTTAGGAGAACACAGCAGTTGAAGATGAAGAGAAACGGGTAAGGAGAGACACTAGGAGTTTGAGCAGAGAGGAAATAAGATATGAGGGTTAGTGTGGCGAGGCAAACATAAATTTGCTATGAAATTTATAGTAGGGTTGTCTGGCTTTGTGAGTGCCCATTTGAGATTCCTGATCATAAATGTAAGTGAGTCCACTCAGCACATTTGGATGATATGACTGTCTTAGATTGGATCGTTACTATCAGGTGCTTGAATTATTACAATAGCCAGCTAATCTTCCTTCCCCTGCTGCTGAGGCATCAATGTTTTAAAACATTTTGACATATATTAAATTCTAGGCAAAAGAACAAAAACAAAACAAAAACATTTAGTGTTTCCTCTTGGTCTTAAAGATCAAATCCTTGGATTTTGCTCTGTAGTCCTGAGATATGACCTTAATATCTCCACTCATGGAAAACTATGAAATTCTATCAGTAGGCAGTCATGTAATCTATTGTGAACTTGCGTTTTGGAAGGCCATCAAGATTCATGTAGACCCTCATTGGAATTGGTCATTAGTAGATGTAGGGGCCTGAGCAAGGAAGCCTTGTAAGGGAATGGAATCCTGGGTTCAAAGCATTCACAAAGGAAGAGAGGTGAGCCGATACAAGGTACTTGAAAACAGGGATAAAGTACTAGATATCTAAAACAAGCAAGTTTTCCGTTTACCTGATTATAACAGTTATAAAAAAGAGAATTAAAAAAAAACAGGATGAGGTGAAGAAGTAGTCAAGTTTAATGCATACTAAATTTGAGATACCCCACACTAAGCATGTGTGGATCGATGTACAGACTGTAGGTCTGAAATCTCCATATGCAAACTAGATGAAGGAATCAAGATGTGGCACTGATTGCTATTGAAACAACAGATTCAGGTGCCATTATAAACAGAGTGTATTTGTAAGGTAGAACACTAAGATGTGGGAAAAAGAAAACATTGTTTAAAGATGAAGACGTTTCCCCAAAAGAATGGGCCATCAGGAGAGGTAAGAGACATGAACAAATAATTATCACAAAATTTACATGAAAGAAATCGCTAAGTATGCTATTATTTGTACTAGCAGCAAATGGGGACACCTTAGACATGGTGTTTCTAAGCACTGTTGTTACTGGGAAGGAAGCTCCAGACCATTTATTCAATGATTTATTAGAGTTTGAAAGAAAAACAACAGGGCGGGCAAGCTGTAAATCTCAGCAGTTGCTGGGAGGAGGGAGATGGAAAAGAAGAGAGAAAGCCATGCCTTTAAGTTAGAGTCCAAGAAGGTAGGTATGCTGGATAACTTTAGTGTCAACTTGACACTCCTGGGTTGAGGAGCCTCAATTGGAGAATTGCTTCCCTTGGATTGGCCTATGGCCATGTCTGTGGGACATTTTCTTGATTGTTGAATCATGGGAGAGGGCCTAACCCATTGTGAGTGTTGCTATCCCTGGGCAGGTGGTCCTGTGTTGTATAAGAAAGCAGGTTGTGGGCTAGATAAATGGCTCAGTGGTTAAGAACATTGGTTGTTCCTACAGAGGACTTGGGTTCCAATCCCACTACCCACATGGCAGCTAAGAACTCCCTGTATCTCTAGTTCCAGGAGATCTGAGGTCCGCTTCTGTCCTCCTTGGGGAACACGTGACATGGGGCTACTTACATACATGCAGGCTATACACCCATACACATAAAATAAAATAAATACAAGAAATCAGGCATGGGGACCAAGCCATCAAGCAGCCTTGCCCCATGGTTTGTGGCTCAGGTTCCTGCCCTGACTTCCCTCAGTGATGTGACCTGAGAGATGTTAAGATAAAATAAACACTTTCCTCCCCAAGTTGATTTTAGTCAGTTTTGTCAAAGCATCAGAGAAGCTAAATAGGACAGGAGTAGTACACCACTGGAGATCAGCAGGTAGAGGCATGGCAGGAGACATGGCATTCAAAGAAAGAGTCAGGAAGCCCAGAGTGTCTGGGAAAGCATGAGTAGGCTTTTGGTTAGTATCCAAAAAGGAGAAAGAAAGAGAATAAAGTTATTTTTTCTGACTTGGAGCTCATACAGCTGGAAGCAGCTGAGGTAAACTGCATAGGAGAGGGGCTTCTGGGTAGGGTTAGTACATTACCACATGAAGGATGACTATTCATCCATCTCTTTAGCAAGTCTACAGGTGACTCAGCTTTCCTATGGGTGGTCTCCAGGTCAGGTGATTGAAAGGCTCAGCTGAGTTAACTCTTAAGGGAGGACATACTAGTAGGCTGTGTTCTAATGTCTGCAGCAGATCAGAATATGATGTCTCCCCGCAGGGTTAGAATTAGAACTCAGATTCCATTCACTTGACAAGGACGAAGTAGCTTCTCTTTAATGGGCCTTAGCAAAGCCCCAATGTCTCCATGTAAAGCCCACCATGAGGGAGGTGTCCATCCTCCATGGTATCTGAGCCTGTTACTCTCTGCAAATTCCTCTCTCAAGAGTTAAGACCGTAAAGTCATTCAGAAGTTGGGATAAAGATAGTGCATAAAAAGCTTTTGGAT
>NW_008480995.1:0-2809 GCF_000622305.1 Nannospalax galili
AAAAGTGCTGAGCTTTCCGCTGGTGTCGGCTTTGCCAGCAGACACCAGGAGAGGAGGGCAGCTCGGCTCTGAGAGACACCCTCTACCGTACCCACACCCAGTGTACTGAGAGGTTCCATAGTCGGCCATGCTGGCTTGAGACGGTGGACCTGGGGTATGAGCCTGGACCTTTCAGAGTCTTTCAGGGAGCGTTCCCTTCAAACCCTTACCAGGCAGGAGAGCCAGGGCAAAGGACGAACAGAAGACGGGGGTAGTGATCTTCCCACGCAAGTCTGTGTCCCTGATGGTCTCAAGCTGTCCTTCCAAAGGGGAAGAAGACTTGAGCATGGAAGTGTCAAGAGCAAGGAGGAGAGACGCACCGAGGAGCGGCCCTAGTTGCCAGGAAGATCAGTGCATAGAGCACCGCAGGAAGGTTTCTGTGGGTTCTGATTGTGGTTGGTATCCTGTGAGTCCTGGGGAAAGGCAAAGATCAGCCTTCACAGAGCCTGTTCCAATTGCCATCCATCAGCTTGGAGAATGCTCTGGAGACCAGGAGGCCACAGGAGGCCACTGTCTGGGCTCTCGTGTGCAGACCCTCCCCTGCCCCCCATCATCTTCTCACTGTTCACTGACTGGGAAATGTTTGTGCCTGCACACTGCCTGACCCCAGCACCACAGGGAGGAGAATGGATGAAGTCCCCACTGTCCTGACACCTGCATTTTAGTCATGGGAGTAACCCCAGCGATGAACAGGACCAGGCAGAGCTACCCTTTCCACTGCTCAGTCACCACAGCCTAGAGAGCCAGATTCAAGGGTAGAACCAAGCCGTCACACCTATCATCATGTTGGGGCAGATGCAACCCTGATTTTTAAGCCAGGCATCTTGCTGTTGAGCTAATGACAGTGTTTACAGCACTGTTGATGTAGCACGAAGGCTCTGGTGGGAGATGCTGTCATGGTGGATTTGCTACATGATGGTGATTGATGATGGTTGTGATTGATGGCTGTTGCTACCTACTATTAGGACTGTCATCACTCAAGATGTATTGCTGTCATGGCCAAGGTGGTGGTAGCTGATGGCCTAGATGTGGTGGTTGTTGATAGCAGGTATTGTGGCGTTGATAATGACGGCACTGTTGATGTCATCTTGGTTGGTGCGGTTGTGGTTGTCGTTAGAGTCATGGCCGAGGCGGTGGCTGTTGATGCATAGTTGTGGTGGTTGGTGTTGTGGTACTTAGAGTCACTGTGGTCACTGTTGGTGATGATGTTGTGATGGTCACTGTTACCATTAAGAGTCTTATTGCTGATGCTACTGCTGTTGCGGCTGAGATGATGGTTGGTGTCCATGATGTGATGGTGCTGGAGTCACTCTTGATGCTGTTGTGGTTGTGACTCTTGAAGCTGCATTGTTGCTATTATGGTTGTTGGTGATGGTGATAATCATGGTATATCATGGTGTTACTACTACTACTGTGGTTGATGATGTCCTGCTGAGGAGGTGGATGCGGTAACTACAGCTGGTATCACGGTCTGCTTGTCAATGTGGTGGTGCTGGTTAATGAGGACGTTGTGGGTGAAGCCATGGTGATGGTTGCTACTATTACAGTTGGTGATGCTACTGTGACGTCATGATAGCTGCTCTTGTGGTTGTTGATGATGTCATGGCTAAGGAGGTGGATGCTGTGGTTGTGGTGTCTGATGGTGCTGTGCTTGTTGTCATGGTGATGGTTGTTGATGTGGTTGTTGATGATGTTGTGGCTGAGGAGGTAGATGCTGTGGTTGTAGTGTCTGAGGGTGCTGTGGTGGTTGTCATGGTGATAGTAGTTGGTGTTGTGGTTGTTACTGTGGTTGTTGGTGATACCGTATCTGAGCGCTGTGTTCTGGCAGCATCTGTTAATGATGCTGTATTTGAACTGGCTGTTCTTGTCCTTTGGGCTTCATGTGTTTTCAAGTACACCCACTACGAACCTTTCTCAGCTAACTTAATTATTAGTG
This sequence comes from Nannospalax galili, assembly GCF_000622305.1. Taxonomy (NCBI): domain Eukaryota; kingdom Metazoa; phylum Chordata; class Mammalia; order Rodentia; family Spalacidae; genus Nannospalax; species Nannospalax galili. The sequence continues at coordinate 1,976 of NW_008480995.1, forward strand.
GAGGAGTTAATTGAAACAAGGAATTTCTATAAATCCCGTGAGTCCCAGAGCACAGTCATCAAACCTTCTGTCCCTGTCATTCATTGTGACCTCTGTTTATAGACAATGATCCGGCCTTCAATCTTTGTGACAATGTTCCAATCCCAGCCAATGTAAATAATTCTGCCTCCACAAGAAGCTATCAAACATCCCACGAGCCTGGTACATAGCGGCGACTGTGTCTAATCGTCGTGTTTTCTTGTTGAATCCTGTCGGGAGGAGAATACAGAACATCGGCAAAGGTTTGTCTCCTGAGCCTCCACCAGTGTGTGGCATCCCGAACCTCCTGCTCCCTCTCCGAGATTTCCCATCATTGTATTTACTTGGAAATGCTCTGTGGAGAGACTTTTGAGCAGCTTGGTTTGACACTGTTCCGGGTTGAGGATATTTCCCAACATCACTTTATTTGCCAGCAAGCTGTGGTCTTGGCAGATGGATGCCTTGGTCTTGAGAAAACAGGAAGGCATGAGTCTTGTGACTTGTACAACCATCTAGCTACCAGCTGTGAGACCTTGGGGTATGGGGGGTAATTGTTGAGGGCTTTTTCTTCACTGATAACTTGTGGGAATCAAATTACCAACCAATTGGGCTGTCCTGAGGCTTGATGTAAAGCCTGAGTCACAGGAGCATCCAGACTAAGGGGAGGTGCTGTCTCTCCTAGAACCACACAAACCTGAGTGGGGGATTCTCCAAGGGTGTTGCCCAGAGCCTCTCTCACCAGCACGTCAGGTTCCTTCCTACCTGGGTCTTTCCTGGGGTCTTGCTTTCTGTCCCTGCAAACTTCTCTGCAGAGGC
>NW_008480996.1:0-2786 GCF_000622305.1 Nannospalax galili
TGTGTGTACACATGTGGAGACGTGGGGTTGATGTTAGTAGTCTTCCTTGATTGCTCACCATCTTATTCATTGAGGCAGGGCCTCTCAACTGAATTCAGAGCCAGCCCACAGGTAGTCTGACTAGCCAGCTTGCTCTGGGATGATCTGTCTCTGCCTTCGGAGCACTGGCATTACAGGTGGTCTACCTTGCCCATCTGGCATTTATGTGGATTCTGGGACTCTGAACTCAAGTCTTCAAGTTTATAGAGCAAATGCCTTAACCACTGAGATATCTCTCCAGTCTTACTTTATTCCTTTTAAGGAAAACTTGAAGTGTTTAAGCCCAAGTTGAAAAAGCTCTCAGTTGTCTACCTTGAGATAACAAGGATTTAAATTCTCTTACTTGGTCTTGTTTTTATAAATACAAATTTGCCCAATATTTCTATTAAGGGCAGTTGGATATAACTTTATTAACTTTTCTTCTCTCTCCCTCTCTCTCCCTCCTGCCCTCATTTTTTATGTGTGTGTCTGTCTATCTGCCTGTCTTTGTGCATGGCCATATGTACTTTCTCAGAAGAGAATTTTTAAATCTAGGTAATAAATATCAAATTTTCAAGACCCAAACTGGAAATGCCACCTCTGACTTATCAATCGTTTCTGGCTCATGCTTCTATAAAACACAAAGCACATATTTCCTAACCACAATTGAAACCATTTTCAAGCAGTGTTTTTGGAGGAATGAATGTATGTAAAACTTCTGTAAGCCATTTGTCCAGACAGCCATGAAAATCTTCACTGTTCTGTGTACTGAGTTTTTCTTTTTTCCTCCCTTCTTCTCAAGGATAATTTTTCAGGTAATGTCACAATAAAGTGGGGCCACTTTATTGTTTGAGAAACTGGGAAATAGCTAAAGGACATACAGCACATGCTAGCTCCAACCCACACTATGTGACCTTCTAGGGATGGAAGAAACTAGACAAAAGTTTGATACCATTCTTATTACTTGAGATGACCCCCAGAACACGAACCCGGCGCAGACAGGCCCTTCACTAGAGAAGACCCCCTTAGGACCAGCTCCTCCTGCAGGTTTTGTGCAGTGGCTGAGAATCTAAGCATGTGCTAATACCTCGGCCTTTGTCCTCATTCCCTGGAGTCTTCCGTGTGACTCACTCTGAACAGCCAGGTGTGGAAGGGGAGGCTCACAGAAGAAACCGACCAGGCTCAGGATTTATATTTGTCTAATGCCACATGTTCCCAAATGCTTTCTGGGCTGTTTCAAAACTGGTCTGCACAGATATTAATCTCTGTGACCATATGTCTGAAGCTTTTCATCACTGTGGAACAGCTGAAAGTAGTTGGTGGTACTCTGTGTGATCCACGATAGGTGTTGTAAGTTCAGTCAGAAGAAGAACATGTGTCTGGGGTTTTGGGACCATGATGAGAAATGCCTGTTCCTCCTCATTCTTCTTTTTTAAGCTTAACTGCGTGGCTGCAGTTGTTAAGCCCCAGGTAAATCTATTCCCTCTAAATAAGGGTTTGGGTGGATAGAGGTGTTTGCTCAGGCAAGGCAAGAGGTCAGATGCAGTTTTCCTGGGACTATCCTGCTTACTAAAATTGAAGGCATAACACTTTCCAAATTGTGTTTTCTCAAAAGTACAATGTTATGCAAAAAACATGCCAAACGAGAGAAATGTACTATGCCTAGGTGAGAGATCACCTCTTCTTCCATAGCACATGGGTGATCAATCCATAGATTTGATTGATTGGTTGGTCATAAGGATGACACACACCCCTCCTTATCATTTTTATTTAACTGAAATTGTGCCACAGTGCACTCAGCTACTGGCCTCTGGCTGCATGGCCAAGCCCTGACTGTGAACGTGCAGTCACTGGTTCAGATCTTACTCTGCCTTTCTTGAAAAATCCACACCAATAACATCATTCCTGTTACCTACAGGTAGAATTTCCTTAAAACAGAGCATGAACTGAAAGATATGAAAAAAGTAGATGGTTGTTTTATATATTGCACAATAAATACGCTCCCAACTTTAAATGGCTTGGGCATACCTAACTCATGGTGCTTTAACTATTTACCTCTTTTTAGTCCTTGAGAACACTTGGATCGCTTGTGGATACAATGTGCTCTTCCTCTTCCTACCCAAGTTTCCTTACAGTGTTCAAACTTAATGACTACAGTTGGCATTAACTAAAACTGGAATTTATACGGGGTATAGAAGACTGCAGGTGTTAGAGAGTCACTGGCTAGATATTAGTGTTCTGTGCCCAGGGATCAGCCTGGATGTTTTCAACAAATGGAAGAAAATAGTAACCCGGGAATTCTCTTAAGCAAGGAGAGTGGAGATGGTGTATCGTGTGAGAGCTGCTAAACAATGCATACTAAGAAATACTTCCCAGCTGGTCGTGGCTTGTAACATGTTTCATGCTTTCCTCATGTTCCATGTGGGTCTGTTGGGGAATCCTGCCTGGGACTCAGCCTGATGAGGCAGTTGCTATGGAGTGCCAAATCGTGGCTGAGCTTTTTATGACTTGCTTTCTACCTGAGAGTCGACACATCTCACTTTCACATTTTGGTCATTTAGTGACCAAAATGAGTCAATGGCCACATCTGACTTTACTAGGATGAGGAAACACTATTCTACCCTGTACTTAAAAGACAGAAAAGGGGGCTGGAGAGATGGCTCAGTGGTTAAGAACACTGGTTGTGGCATACCGAATATGCTAAAGTTGTAATGAAGTGCTTCTTCTAATCATGTAGTTATTAAAATTTTTTAAAAATTTACTTCATG
>NW_008480997.1:0-2814 GCF_000622305.1 Nannospalax galili
CACCTGCCTCTGCCTCCTAAGTGCTGGGATTAAAGGTGTGCGCCACCACACCCAGCCTGGAATGGATTTTTAAACTGGAGGCAGACACAGATACATAGAATAGTCTGTGAGCCAAGTGATTTTGATTTGCAAGGGCTTGAGCTTAAGAATCAGTTTAGCTTTAATTCCAAAAAGACTTAAACTCAGGACCGATCATTGTAACTATTAGGTGCCTAGGGATGGAAGAGATGTTTAAGTGTGGATTGAATTAACATAGCTCCAATGTGAAAAAACCCATGTACCCACCCTTTTTCTCCCTGTGCAGTGTCTAATATTAGCCATGCTTCTAATATTGAAGACTCAATGACTAATAGTACTGAACACTATGCATACATAGGAGTTTACTATGTGTTGGGTGCTGTGCTGGGGGGTTTGATGCATCTCATTTAACACTCCCACCAACCTCATAAACTCATATCCTGACTACCCTCATGAGCTCATGCAAATTGCTAAATTCTTACAGTTAGAACAATGGGACTCTGTCTTGCCTTTCAATCAATGCCATCACCCCTACTTCTGTTGCTCCTTCTTCATCTAGGCTCTGGTCTCTTCTCTCTGATGGGAAGGTAGCTTAAGAAGATCAGTCCCCCTGTCCTGAGGCCTCTATTTCCTGCCCCAGGTCACAACTATACCTGCACCAGGTTTTATCTTTGTACTCCCCCTGCCCCCCGTGTATTTGTTTATTTGGGTGGAAGGGAGAGATGCAGACACACACCATGGCACTAACGTAGAGGTCAGAGGACAACTTGTGGGGCTCGGTTCTCTCCTTCCATCACATGGGTCCTGGGGATAGAGCACAGGTCATCCACCGACTTGGCGTCAAGTGCCTTTACCTACTGAGCCGTCTTGCTTGACCTCATCTTTGTAGTTTTCTGAGACAGATATGCTAGCCCAGACTGACTTTGAATTTGATAAGTAGCCGAGGCTGTCCTTGAACTTCCTGGTGCCCCTGCCTCTACATCCAAAGTGTTGGTATTTCAGGCATGTACCACCATGCCTGTTTGGGTGGTTAATGCTGGGGATGGAACCCAGAGATTTGTAAATGCTAGGCAAGCACTCTGCTGATTTAGCTACATTGCCAGCACCTTATCTTTACACTTTACATGTAAAACTTCAATATAAGCATGTATGTATGTGGTTCCCCTTAGGTTTGTACCTGGAGTAGTTTTCTGTGGAATCCTGCCTGGCACCCAGGAGGGATTAATGACTGTGAGTGGCAGAATGACAAAATGATCACCATGGATCAGGGCCCTGAGGGTTGTTCCTCTGCTGCACAAGATGAATCCCCCTCCTAGGCAGTGGGGAGCCAAAGGCTGAGGTGGAACCAAAGCTTAGAAGGAGCTATTGGGCCTGTTCTCCCTCCGTTTTCACTTTTTGTTGTTTTGCAGTTTGGGGAACAGGGTTTCTCTCTGTAGCTCTGTCTGATCTGGAACTGAGTATGTAGACCAGGTTGGCCCCGGATTTGAGGCACCCCTTCTGCCTCAGCCTCCTCAGTGTTGGGATTACAGGTATGTGCCACCAGGCTTGTCCTTACTTTCACTTTTCATTTAGGATAGAGATCACAGTCTGTGGAGCTTAAGGCTGTTTGTCCCAAGCTTTCCTCTAGAACTCCCTGAATGTCCTGCAGCAGCAGGGGGCAGACTCTGAAGAGTAGAAAGTACCTTCTGAGGGCTGGAGGTACTGCCTCATGCTTGCACAACACACAGCCTGGTTCATAGCCAGTAACTGGTGTGAAGGAAATTCAGAGTGCTTCACATTCAGAGAGGTGAGGGCTGATGTGGTGACAAGTCACGGCTAGCATGAAAGGGCAACCCAATAGTCAATATCAATAATACTTTATTTTTAGCTGTGCATGGTGCTGCATGCCTGTGATGTCAGTACTTGGAAGGTAGAGGCAGGAAGATCTCAAACTTGAGACCAGCCTAGACTACATAAAAAGACCCTATCTCAAAGAAACAAATATAGTTTATTTATTCTTTTTGTGATGCTGGGGACCAAATCAGGGCCTTATACATGTTAGACAAGAGCCCTTAGCTATTGTGTGTATATTATTACTGTTACTTCTATTAAAAATTTTTTTTTTCTTTTTGAGGCAGGGTTTCCCTGTAGCCACAGCTTACCTGGAACTCACAATGTAGACCAGGCTGGTCTCAATCTCACAGAAATCTGTTTCTGTTTCCCTAATGCTGAGTTCAAAGGCCTGCATCACCACACCTAGCTCCATTATTATTTTTTTTAATGTTTTATTTATTTTGTGTCTATGAATGTTTTGTCTGCATGTATGTAAGTGAACCAGGTATGTGCCTGGTATCTACAGAAGCCAGAAGAGGGCAGTGGATCCCCTGGAACTGGAGTTGAAGGTGGTTGTTAGCCGCCATGTGGGAACTGAACCCAGCTCCTCTTCAAGAGCAGCCAGTGCTCTTAACCTCTGAGCCATCTCTCCACCCTATTATTTTGTTTTATGTTTTTAAAAATTATTTATTTATTTTTTAACAGAGCATAGGGTAGGGGTTTATTTACAGAAGGGTGGGTGCCCCACATTTATGGCTGCATCGTAAAGGCCACACTCAAATACAGATCCTGTGACCTCCTGACAGCCATACAAAATCGTGAGAGGGGTGCCTCTTGGTGTTCTCGGCTTCTGTATCCTTTGCCCTTCCCCCCACATGGAGCTAAGGTTGACTGATTGGGTGGGAGTGGGAGGGGTTATTATTATTTATTATATTTTTTGGTCTTTTTGAGACAGGGTCTCCCTGTAGTCCCAGCTGGCCTGGA
>NW_008480998.1:0-2815 GCF_000622305.1 Nannospalax galili
TCTCCCTGTAGCTCCAGCTGGCCTGGAACTCACAGAGATCCCCCTGCCTTTGCCTCCTGCGGTCAGGATTAAAGGCATGTGCCACCATGCCCAGCTCAGTTTTGATCTTAAATGCCCAGTTGAGATGAATTTTGGCTCCAGGTGTTTGCCAGCCATATGGTTGTTTTCCACAGAACCCTATTTTTGGCTCTTTGGTTTGGGATTGAGGGTAGCCCCTTCCTGGGACCAGGCATTTTTGGTTTTGGGCCTGAGACACCTGTGCCTTTTGCCACAAAGTCTTGGACCTGAGACACCTCACTGCCCAGAAATAGAATGGGCTTCACCTTCTGAAGGGGAGATGAGCCTGGGAGAATCTGCAGAAACCCAGGGTTTGCCCTTCTGGATTCCTTCATGGCCCCCAGAATAGGATGGAGTTTGCCTGTCGTTCTCATGCTGTCTACCCAGACCTGGCTGTCTCATAGTCTAAGAAACTCAGCTACATGTACTGTCCCCATCTACTGACTAGCAGCTACCTTCCCAGTCAAGCCTGAGGAAGAATCTTTCCTGGAGATTCTGGTCTCTGCTGAAGGCTCCTGGAGCCCTTTCCACTGCCATCCAGGTCCCCTGGAACTAGGCATTCATTGCTGTGTTGCACTCTGTCCTGGTGTGGTGTTCTTGTATTGTCCACAGCCTCTGAGGAGGCAGGGAGACTGAGGGGTACTGCTGTCTCCATCGAAGCATCTCTGTACTTAAGAATGGAGCTACCACAGATGCAGCATCCTACCAGCACTACTCCCCTGAGCTCTGGGACTTGACATAGTCCTGTGGGTGCAGCTCGAACCCCTGCAGCTGGGCAGTGGTCTAGCCTGTCCATGGGCTGACTTGCAAGCCCATTCTTCCTCTCTATGCCATTCTTCTCCTTGATTTCTTCAGGTCTGCAGACTGCAGCTATTGTTAGGGTTTCCTCTAGTGGCTCCTTCCCTGCTCAGGCTCTGGACAGGCTGCAAATAGAACAGAGAGGAAGGCTAGGTAGTGAGAACACTTCCTGGGTATCAGGGAGCTGCCCTAATAGGTTGGCCTTAGACAAGGTAGCCCAGGGCTTATGTTTAGTATTCTTGTGCCTTCCTTAACGTTCTTCAGAGTGAGCCAAGCCCCAGCAGGTCATGGCCATGCTCTGGACAGCAGAGCACCTTGACTTCCTCCTAACCAGAGCAGGAAGCAATGGCACATGCATTTTGTTCTCCATCGTTCTTCAACAGTGTGGTTTTTCTGATGTTTTATGTGCTATTTTTTAGATTGCCCATGGATTCTATGAGCAATGTCAGGTGTGATAATGGTGACCAAGACTTTTGGCTCTCTCATCTTATTCACTCACATGAGCCCTTCTAATTCTTACAATGACTGTTCTACAGGGCCACTGACTGGTGATGTGGACCTTCTTGGCACATGGTGAATGTCAGTTGGACATTGTCCTGAGTCATGGACACTAGCCTTTGCAGGTGAATGTGAATCCTGGCATGAGGTGCTTGGCTTCTGGCTAGGGTAGGAGGGGCCTCTCACAGCTGCTGTTGGAGACCAGTTTGTAGATGTTGGGCCCCAGCTGTGAGTTTTCGTGCTTGAAACATGTGGCATAAACATGTTTGACACATGATTGTCCTGCAGCTCTGAGTGGAACCCCGAGACTTACATTTAAGAACAACTTGATTGTATCACTGCATGAGTCCAGATGTACTTTTGTAGATACGTTCTTGTCTTTATTTTTAAAAGTGTATTTATTTTCCCTGGCCAGTATAATTTTTCTTGGGAACTTTACCCTTTGATCTGGACTGGAAAAAATGTTACCATTTCAAGACCTCTTAAAACGTGTCTTTGGATTTATTGTGTATACAAATGGAAATTCAGATAATAGTTCTGTTCTTAACTGAGGAAAAACAGGAAAAGAAAATAAATTTCTTGCTACTTGGAACAAGAAATACTGTGAAGCATGTGTCATATATCCTGGCAACAGAAATTCAAGGTCGGAAATAATTTTTTTCCTCCTGAGTCTGCCTTCAGCTTCCCTGAGGAGTGTAAGAGGCTGAAATTTGCCACTAATTGTAGCCATAATTTTAGCATGCAATTAAACACATGATTTCCTTCCCAGCTGATGTCTTTTTATCTAGCGTGACATAGATAAAACAAAGGCTCTGTTGATTTGAATGGGCACTTTAATCTGATAGGAGATCACAGAAAGTCACTATTATTTGGGCATGTTTGACTCCCCACTGGGAACTAGATTATTTTGCCTATAAAAATGGCAGACAGCTTGGGTGCTGTTAGTACAGTTTCTGGTGTTACTGCTTGTGGGCTAAAGAAAACCAATGGTTGGTGTGCATGTGGTGCTAAGTCCCTGTGAGGTTAAGGAGGAGGTAAGGAGGAAGAAGTAGAGGGGAAAATTGTGGAGTTGTGGTAGTGGAAGGAGTCTGGTTCTCAGCGACCCTATGGCTGGCCCAAGCCCAGCGGGTCAGAGACTGTGGATGGACGTGGAGAGGCTTTTCTGGATATGGAGACAAAATGGCCTCCCAAAGTGGCCATGCCACTTTATCTTCCTGTGACGCACATTACATCCTGTTTCTGCTCCTTCTCTCCCTTTGCATTTCCAGGTCTTTCTTGCCACGCCTCTTGGGCAGGCCTTAGCGCTTTAAAAAAATATTTTATTTATTATTTTGCTTTTATGTGTATGTGTGTATTGTCTGCATGTATGTAAGTGCACTTGTGTCATGCAATTCCCATGGAGGTCAGAAGTGGGCATTGGGTCCCCTGGAACTGGAGTTATGGACAGTTGTTAGCTGCCATG
>NW_008480999.1:0-2765 GCF_000622305.1 Nannospalax galili
TTTTTTTTTTTTTCTTCCAGGCTCAATTTTGAAAGTTAAAATCTGAGCAATGATTCTCTTTTCTCTAGGTTAGGTGGTTCACACCCTTCGAATGATCATTAGAATTAATCTGAGAGTTTAAAATTCCTGAGGCCCAGGCAGAACTCATAGGGGAGGTCCCAGGAACCTGTGTATTTAAAGCTTCCTGGATGGCTGCAATGTCACTGGGGTAGAGAATCCACATGGTGACTTCCCCCTCATCCCAGCACCATCCACCTAACCTCATGACACTTGACAAGATAAGTGCTCTGGTACCTGGGGCACAAAGGGGACCACTTGCTCCCCCAGAGCATGAGAGCACCTAGGCTACACACCTGTGCACTGGCACTTCTGGGCCTTGGAGGCAGAAGCAGCAGCTCGAGCTGGGTGTGGATTCCTCCTCAGAGGCTTGACAGGCTTGGGATGGAGACTCTGTGGGTGGATCCCCATTGGGGGAGGGCAGGGTGAGGCAGCCGCTACCCCCAGGTCCTCATTAGCCAGTGTGGGAGGGAAAGGGCTTCCTCTACTGCTGCAGTTTGTCAAGGATCAATATGTTGGAACATATGTTTTACAGCTTCTTGAGGCCTCTGATAAATCTCTGGAGACTCCTTTATTCATCTTTTCCCCCCCAAGGTTATGAAGCCAACTGTTTCCCTCTGTGCACAGATGCGCTGAGGTGGGGGATCATTTCCATCTGAAATTGGCTCCAGAGGATAAAGACTTCTGGAAGAAGTCAGGCTCCTCCTGCAGGAGGAGGCAGGCAGGTGGGGGCAGGTGGGGGCAGGTGGGTGTGCAGGATCTAACATTGGCCATGATTTTTTGCATGCATACTTAGCACACAGGAGACAGGACCACTGTTCTCAAAATTTGAGTGAATTGACTTAGTTTCTTTCCTCACAGATATATAGTTTAGCTTCCAGTGTGCAAAGCATTTGAAGAGGGGAAATTGGACTCATATCCTGTCTGCAGGACACTGGCCAGGTGGCAGAGGAGATTGCACCCCAGGCATGAGCTTAGAGATAACAGGACTGAAAGCTTGTCATTTAATTAGCTTCTCCTAGGAGCTTGTCCCTTTAAGACCCTGTCTGCATTCCCCAGGGGAATTGACTAGAGGATGTCTTGCTGCTGGAAGTGTGGTCCAGGAGCAGGATCCACGGCATCTCAGTCAGTGGACCAGGATAATGGAGACCTTGATAGAAAGACAACATCGGGTCCCTTCAGAGCACTGCCTCTGAATCTAGAGCCCAACAAGGTCCCCAAGCGGTTCCTGAACAGACATCTATCTCCATTCTACAGACAGGGAACCCAGGTTTAGTGTATAGGCTACTAGAAATCAAACAGAGATGTGAGCCCCCATCCCAGTAAAACCACTGATGATTTCCCACAGTGCACTTTCTCTCCTCGGGACTCAACTGACACTGGGAAAGGCCAGACTGTGGTGCTACTGGAGGGAGAAAAGGACACGCCCTAAACTCAGATTTCACATGGGAAAATAGCCTAAAGACCTAAACTCAACAGACACCACTAATGAGAGGCTGAAACCCCAAAAATTGTGAGCCCAAACTAGCCTTTTCTCTATACGTTAATTATTCTGAGTCTGTAGCACTATTAGGAGGTGGAGCCTACCAGGAGGTCTTCAGGTGTTTAGAACATGCCCTTGAAGGAGTGGTGGGACCCTAGCCCATTCCTCTGAAGTAAGGCAGCTTTACTTTGCCACACTGTCCTATACTGCCTCATCACAGGCCTAAAATCAGGGCCAAGGGATTAAGGACTGAAACTGCAAATCTCTGAGCCAAATAAACCTTTTCTCTCTATAAGTTGATAATCTCCATTACTATTTCTTTTTTAAAATATATTTTATTGTATGTGTATGAGTGTAATGCCTATGTATGCATGTTCACCAGTGTCATGCAATGCCTATGGAGGTCTAAAGGGGTGTTGGATTTCACTGGAACTGGAGTTATAGATGGTCTCTAGCTGCCATATCGGTATTGGAAATCGATCCTGGGTCCTCTGCAAGGGCAGCCAGTACTTTTAACTGCTGAGCCATCTCTCCAGCCCCCCATTACTATTTCTTAAAGTAATGGAAAACTGACCAAAAATGGGAAATTTGAATCAGTTCTATAGGGTGAGCAGGGCTACAGAGAAGAGAACAAATGCACTTGAGGTACAGAACGTATCATGAGTGAAGACTGGAGAGTGAGCATCCCTCATGCGAACCTGAACCTTTTCTTGGTGGACGTGGTCTCCTGGGGTCAGATATAGCAAGGGATTCTAGGCAAGATGGTGGTGATTCAGAAAAGCTTTGCTTTTCCCTTAGTATGCAACTGCTGAGGGAGCAGCCATCTGTCCCAGCCACAGCTGCAGGATTCTTAGAAATGGAGTCACCTGAAGGACCATTGTTCCCTGCCTTCCTCAGCCCAGGAACCCCTTTTGTCTCATAATTCCTTCCTGATCCCTGCTCTCTCAACTGACATGTTCAGAGGAGGGCTTACATAGCACCTCACCCTTGAACATAAAACCCCCTCCCTGAGCAATAACTATTAGTCCAACTGGAAGCCATAATGTGACCTTGTACCCATTTGCTCTTCTGACCTTGGCAGTCAATCACCTTCCCAAATTATAGTGGTACCTGTCAGACAAAATGTAACAGTAAAGAAATTGATTTTGCTTATGTTCTAAACAGAGAGTGCATCTGGAGACCACGGTGTTGTGTGTGTGTGTGTGTGTGTGTGTGTGTGTGTGTG
>NW_008481000.1:0-2418 GCF_000622305.1 Nannospalax galili
ACACACACACACACACACACACACACACACACACACACACACACCTTCCTAGCCATTTCAGTTTACCCCGACAAGATTACATTTCTACTATATTCTCCTAAACAAAATGTATTGAGAGATTTTTCTCTTCTTTACCAATGGAATAGGCAGCTAATTTTTCATAGCTCCAGAATTTAAATATATAAACATATTACACACTGCATTATATTTTACAGTCACATTTTGCATATCTGAAAGAAGAATCTTATTCATGAATGAGAATGTCAAGTTCATTTCCAGAGCCTGAGAACAAGGTGGACTCAAATTGTGGCTTGAGCATTTCCAGCGAGGGGAGTACAAGCTTTCCAAATAAACTGATTTGATTTGGGAATTTTCCAAGCCGATTTAACATAAACTATATTTTAATTCCAGAATAGTCAGCCAGAGGGAATGGTTTTATAGTCAACACATAATGTTTGAAATACTTGGACTTCCTGCAATCACAGGTTCAAATCCCAGTAGTGCTCCATTATTTGGTGGTGGCTGAGTTAAGTACCACACACGTGTGTATACATGTGTGAAGGGATTTTTTTACAGATGAAGCATCTAAAATGAGAGCATTGGTTGCACTGTGTGATGATCCCAGTGCAATTTTCCTAAGAATAGAGGTTGTGGCTCATGAATGACTGCAGCTTCTGGGAACCTTGCCAAAAACCTAGGGCAACGGAGAGTGTGGCTTGGCTCTAAAGGAGATTAAACTCCCTATTTAAAAGCTCCCTATACACCACCATTGTGAGGGTTACACTCATTACTTTTTCCATGTTAGATGGTAAGTTAATACACATGCCTAAATGCAATATCTTAATTCTCTTCTCCCCGTGTGTCGCAGAATTGGTGGACTTGCTACCACGTGCAGAATTCAAGGTTAGGGATTTACAACAGCACACACAAGATGCTATTGTAAGAGAACTACTACGTCCAGTAGACAGATAATCACATAAAATGCAATAACCCACCCACGAAAGTAATCTCATTTGGAATGTTAAAACAAATATATTTTAAAAGCTGAGGTAACAAGATTAATTTCCCATTGAATCATTTACACACTGGTTTTCTAGAGAAGTATTGCAGTTTCTCATTGTCACCATGATCATAAGGTCAGGGAAAGGAACAGGAATAAGTGAAACGTAGGAGCACATCATGCTTTTCTTCAACCGGGCATCAGTCATTACAAATGTTTATGTAATTATGGAATGTAAACACAACAAAAATGCCTATGGAATTAACCAAAATGCTTTTTCCTAACTTTATCTTCTATAAGCATAGCATACACATGTATATGTATATATATGTAGGAACTACATTTACTTCACTAAACAAATTAACAACTACATATAATAAATCCTATTACATTGGAAATATTTACATTTTTGTATTTTTTGAACTTAAACATCAGAGAGGATGTGAGATGGAGCATGACAAAAATGAACGCTTTCTGCTGCTAATTTCCTATAACGTGTTTTTTTTTCTATTAGGGATACTGCTATAATTTAATCAGTAGGATATTACCTGTGGATGCATATAATAAATATTATCTAAGTGAAACACTGTTTTCTTGCCTCAAAAATAATGCAGTAACATTAAAACTTAGAGTTGTTGTGAAGATTAGTGGCACACTAGATGTAAATATCCCATTAAGAAACAATGCATCCTGAAAATATAAGACATTTTCTAGTCATGATATTTGTATTAAAATGAGCAGTTCTGAAGAGACTGGAAAAGAAAAAAGAGAAGAAACATAAAATAGTCTTTCTAAGAGTGGATAATTAATTAAATTGTAAAGACAAGCCATGGTGACTATAGTTGAAATACATTTGGCATCAAAGCTAACACTAAGAACTGGTGATATGATCAGATTTTGCAGAATGCTCCTCCTGTGACTTAAAAAATCTGTCTTGAACATAAGCATTGAATATTAGAAGCTAGATTTTCATGCTCTTGCCTTAAGGAGAACATTGGTTTGCAACACAGCAAAGTCTAGTGCTCATGCCAAGACACATTTCAGTTTTTCAATTGTCTTTTCATTTCTTTGTAAAAAAAATATTCTTTTGAGACAGTGTCTCCCATAGCCCTGACTAGTCTGGAACTCACCCTTGGCTTACCTTGATCTCAACGAGATCCACTTGCCTCTGCCTCCCCAGTGTTGGGACTAAAGGTGTGTGTCACCCTGCCGTTTCTATACACAAATGTTGAGGGTATAGCTGTTTAAACAATGGTAACATGTTTATCTACATAGAGGAAAAAAAATACAAATAAGCTGATTTCTAATGAAAATGTTTATTGATGAGTTAACAGTACTAAAAATATTTAAAGTAGGGGCTGGAGAGATGGCTCAGCAGTTTAAAGCACTGGCTGCTCTTGCAGAGGACCTGGGTTTGA
>NW_008481001.1:0-2815 GCF_000622305.1 Nannospalax galili
ATCTATCTATCATCTATCTATCCATCATCATCTATCATCTATCTCTATCATCTGTCTATCATCTATCTATCTGTATCTATCTGGCATCCATGTATTTACCAATTATCTATCTATCATCTACCTGAGTAGTTTTTGAGGATAAATTCTTAGAGGCGAAATTTCTGGATCCAAAGCCTTAACCTTTGGTAACTATAGCTAAATGGCCATCTACCTGCTTGTGAATTCTGCCCACGCTATGTGGGAGTATACACTCTCTCTCTGAATCCTATCAGTTAAAGAAGAGAAAGACTGATGACCATTTCTTAGAGTAAGCAAAAGGATCTATATGGTAAGAAAACAGTAATTTTTTTTTAATTTTAAAAAGGCAGGGCCTTTTTTTATAAAATAATATTTATTCTTTAAGTGTTTCTATATATAATTCTGTGAGCTTTGACAAATGAATAATTATATAACTGTGCTGGAGAGCTTCAGTTGATAATTTGACACACCTGGGAGGAGGTGGGGCTCAGCTGGGGACTTTCTTATGTTGGACTGTTATGTGGGCATGTCTGTGAGGCATTTTCTTGATTGCTGAGTGATGTGGGATATGGATGGTGACACCCCTGGGCAGGTTGTATAAGAAAGCAGGCTGAGCACAGGTAAGAGGAGCCAGCCAGTAAGCAGCGTCCCTTCATGGTCTCTGCTTCGGCTCCTGCCTCCAGATTCCTGCTGTGAGCTCCTGCTTTGACTTCCCTCAGAGATCAACTGTGATGTGAAGATGTAAGCCAAATAAACCTTTCCTCTCCAAGTTGGTTTGGGTCAGAGCGCTTTATCACAGCAGCAAACAATAACAACAACCATTACCACGATGAACATATAGAATCATCACCTTCAAAATTCCCCTGATCTCCTTCGTAGACAATCCCTT
This sequence comes from Nannospalax galili, assembly GCF_000622305.1. NCBI lineage: Eukaryota > Metazoa > Chordata > Mammalia > Rodentia > Spalacidae > Nannospalax > Nannospalax galili. The sequence continues at coordinate 908 of NW_008481001.1, forward strand.
TCCCCAGTCCAATCCTTGGAAACCACCGTTGTTGTCTATTCCTACACTTTGACAATTTTTGAAATGGAAAAAATGGGACCATACATTGTAGTTATGCCCCGCATGACAATGCTTTGGTTAATGACGGACTACATCTATGCCAGTGGTCCCAAGAGATTAAAACGGAGCTGAAAAGTCCTTTCGTCCAGTATTTTTTCTTGTTTGCTAATTCAAGAGTCCCACTATATAGCCCAGGCTCTCAATCCTCTTACTTTAGCCTCCCATGTGCTGTGATTATAACTGGGAGCCACCACATATGGCTTATTTGGTAGTTTGACGTTTAGTTAAGTTTAGATGCAAAAATACTATTGTGCTACAATTCAAAACAGTAGAATGTGGTACAGATTGGTCACTTAGGATCAACCAGCTGTCTCACACACCTGGGGTACACAGCAGGCTAGACCATGCAGGTTCAAGTAAGCACTTTCTGTGGTGGTCTTACAACAACAAAATCACCTCACCATACATTTCTCAGAATGTGCCTGTGCTTTTAGGCGGCATGAGGCTGTAGTTGATTCATTCAATCTGATTTCTTCCTCACAGCACAAGATGCTCAGCACTGGCAGTGTGGCTATATGTCCCAGCAGCTCAACTCCCTTTCACTGTTGAGCATTGTCCTGTGGCATAGAGCACCACGGACTCTTCCTCTGCTTATCCACTGAGGACATGTGGGTTAGTTCTAATTTTTGATGATTATGAATAATGTTACTATCCATGTTTGTTTATATATTTTTGTGTGAATATAAGCCATCAGCTTACTAAATCAAATACCCAGGAGTGGGCTATATGGTAAGCATGTGTTTTAACTTCAAAGAATGAACACATTTTCAAAGTACTAAGCTGCATTCCTGTTTCCTGCAGTTTGGGGGTTAGACTGTGAGCATCACAGAGTTCTTGAGGGATTTCAGAGACACAATTTCTGGGGAATATGGGAAGTAGAAGGGCATAAGGAGGGTAGGAGTGAGCAGGACAGGGCGATGAGGGAGAGGAACAGGCAGGATGAGGATAAAATGAACTAAGTGTTATGGAAATGAACAAAGAAACCTGTTATTTGTATGCTATTTAAAAATTAAATTAAAAAATAAACTAAGATAAGAAGCAAAGCAAGTCTGGTCTCAAGAGTCTAGGAATCCTTGGTGATACGGATGCAGCAAATGTACTTCTGAGGAGATGGGGGAGGGAAGTTGAATATTGTATTAGTTACTTTTCTGTTGCTATGGCAAAATGCCATGACCAAGGTAACTTGTGGAAGAATTTGCTTTGTCCTACAGATCCAGAGAGATAAAAACCCATGATAGTGGGGAGGATGGCAGCTGGCATGGTAGCTGGAGCAGCAAACTAAGAGCTCACATCTCAACCACAAACAACAAGGAGGGGGGTAGAGGCCGACAGTAGGGCAAGGCTATGAACTCTTAAAACCCATCCCCAGAGTCACACTTTCTTCAGTCAAGGGGAGCCTCCTAGAGAGTCAGTGACCTCCCCTGAAAAGCATCAGCAAATGGGGACAAAAGTGTTTCAGTACTTAGCCTATGGGGGACATTTCTTATACAATTAACCACAAATATGATAAAAATACATTATATGAAGTTCTCAAAGAATAGGTAAAAATATTATTTAAAAAATAAGTCAGCAAGATAGAGTGCAGGCCTACTGCAGAGTTTACATCTCCAAGGATTCTTTTGCTCTGTTACAGTTGACTTTGTTCTTAAGGGGACCAGCCTGGGACCTACTTGACACAAGGCAAGTGCCTAGCTTTAACTGTGCCACTGAACTGGAGAGCTAGCCAAAAGGCAGCAAATCCAACTGTGCTTTGTGGTGACCCTACGCAAGCAACAGCTTTAAGAATGAACAGTGTCTTACAGTACATCA
>NW_008481002.1:0-2820 GCF_000622305.1 Nannospalax galili
TCAGACCCTGCCCATTACTTCTTGAGTGCACTTCACCCTGACCAGCTACATCCTCTCTCCACACTCTGTTCCCATTTCTGTCCTGGGAGTAGGCCACCTCCTGCTCAACTCCCCTGAGAACTCCTGAATGGCCCCCTCAAGCAGACACTGCCTACTGTGTCTTGATTCCTCTTGAACCCAGACCAGGAGCATTCTCTTGTTTCAGGAATGACACCTAATCTACCTAGCTAGTTACAGCCCCATACTTTCCTCATCCCTGTCTTGGCTCCTCTCACATATTTTGGCCCGAGACCACCCTCCTGATCATTCTGAGACTTCCAGACAACCCTGGTAAGTCAGACCCAGGGCACAGCAACATTACTCCCCTATACCCTAACAAGCTACATGCTCTCTTCCCATACTGTCTTCACCCTGCCTTGGCCCTAGGCTCCACTCATGATCATCCTGTCTGACACATGCAGATTACTCTGGTAAGTCTGACCCTGCCCACTATGTCTTCATTGCACATCACACTGACCAGGTACATTCTTTCTCCCCATTCATGCCTTCTGCATAGGCACCCTTCTGATCATGCCCTCTGAGAACTGATGAATAACCCCCTAAACCAACACTGCATCTTAAGTCCCCTGCACCCCAAGAAGCTACCTTTTCTCTCCCCAGTCTGTCCCCATTTCCACCTTGGGCATATGCCAACAACTACTCATCCCCCCTGACACTGGTCTCCTAAGCCTCACTAGACCCACTGCTTCTTGATGCCTTGTACCCAGACTAGCTACATTCTCCTGCTTCAGGGTCCAAGCCTAATCTTCCTAGTGAGCGAGATAGTCCACAGGCTGTCCCCTCACTTGCTTTGTCCCTAGACCACCCTCCTGGTCATCCTGTATTAACACTTCCAGACAACACTGGTAAGTCAAACCCAGGCCACTGCAACATTATTCCCCTACACCCTAACAAGCTACATGTTCTTGTCCCACATGGTCAAAATCCAGCCTTAGACCTGGATCCCATCATGTTCATCCTACCTGCAAACTCTGACTAGTTTCTTAAGCAGACACTGCCCAGAGCATCTTGATTTCCCTGGAGCCTGACAAGCTACATTCTCTCCTCACATTGTCAACACACATGACTTGACCCAAGGCCATCCTTCTGATTGCCCTAAGACTTCTAGTCTTCCATGGTAAGTCAGAACCCTCCCACTGCGGCTTAATCCTCCCCGCCTCCCCGCACGCAGACTAGATACATAATCCTGCTTCTGAGTCCACACATGATCTACCTAACTAGGTGTATCCTCCCCATTGTGTCCCTACCCCTCCACGGATCCGATCCCCCTCTCCTGATCATCCTGCCTAAGACATGCAGGCTGTTCTGGTAAGTCAGAGCCTGATAAGTCAGAACCCACTCACTTTGTCTTGATTGCCCTGCACCCTGACAAGCTACATTCTCTCCACATGCTGTCACCATTCCTGTCTTGGGCACAGGCCCCCTCCTGCTCATCACCCCAGAGTACTGTTGACTGGCTTACTTAGCCAGATACTGTCCACTGCTTCGTGATCCCCCTTTAACTCAGACAAGCTACATTCTCCTACTTCAGGACCTATACCTAACCTAAGGAGCTACTTAGACATTCCACACTCTGTCCTCACCTCTGCCTTGGCCTTAGGTTCTCCCACTGATCATACTGCCTGAAACTCCAGACCCTGCCTACCGTGTCTCCATTCCCCTGCACCCAGACTACTTACATTATGCAGCTTCAGCAGGGTCCACACCAGCTCTAATTATGTAGACTCTCCTGAAGCTGTCCGCACCCCTGCATTACCACTAGGTTTCCTTCCTTATCATCTTCCCTAAGACTCCCGACTACCCTGATAGGTCAGAATCCCATCACTGCTTCTCTATTTTCCCTTACTAGCTACATTTTTTCTCCCTACTCTATCCATATTCCTGCCTTGGGCATAGGTACTCTACTGCTCCTCCCCCACTGAGAATTCCTGACTGGTCTCCTATGCCCTATCTCTATGCTGTCCCCACCCCTATACTGACCCTAAGCCACACTCCTGAACGTCCTGCCTGAGACTTGCAGTCTAACCTGGTGATTCAGGACCCACTCACTATGGCTTGACTTCTCTTGCACCCAGACTAGCCACATTCTCCTGATTCTGCATCCACTTACAATGAGACCAGCGAGGTGGGCCCTCCCAATGTAATCTCTATCTCTGCCTTAGGCCTATGGTCCCTACTGATCTTCCTGCTTGAGACTACCAGACTACCCTGGTAAGTCAGACCCTACCCTCTGTGTTTTTAATGTTCTGCACAAACCAACTGCATTCTCTCTCCCCATACTGTTATCATTCCTGATTTAGGCCTAGGACCCCTCCTGCTCATTTTCTCTTAAGAACTCCTGACTAGCCTCCTAAGACAGACACCATGCATTGTCTTGATTCCCCTGCACAGTGATCAGATGCATTCTCTCTCCCCCACCCTGTTCCCAATACTGCCTTTGGACGAGGTTCCCTTATGTTCATTCCCCCTGAGAAGTCCTGATGGTCCTCCTAAGCCAGATGCTGCCCACTGCATGTTGATATCTTGAACCTGCACTAGCTATATTCTCCTGCTTCAGAGCTAACATCTACATTGCCTAAGGAATTAGACCCTCCCCATGCTGTACCCACGCCTACTGTAAACCTATGACTTCCTCCTCACCAGCCTGCTTGAGACCTCCAGACTACCTGATTGTATCTGAAGTTGGCCCACTGAGGTTTTATTTGCTGTACCCTGAACAGTTACACTGGCTCCCTACTCTGTCCACATTCCAGCCTTGGG
>NW_008481003.1:0-2826 GCF_000622305.1 Nannospalax galili
TTCAAACAAACAAACTAACAAACAAACCAGCTGCAATGAGGAAAAAAAAATCAGGGTATAAGAGGGATGATATTGTATGGAAAGAATTTATAGGTTAATACATTTAATTAATAACTAGAGTGGGTGGTAGGTTCATAAACATTATATCATTTTTCCTCCATAAAGTATTTCTTTAAAATGAACATTCATTTAAAATTAAAAGTAGATACATAGAACAATTATATAAATAAAATTCAAAACTCTAAATTTCTATTATACTATATTTTATTTATATAATCACCATGTTTAATAAAATAATATGCATTATATCATGGAAATATATCACAATGTTGTTTTCTACATTCTACAAATTTAATTTTTAAGTGTTTTTAGTGATTCATTTTTATTTTAGGGGTATGAGTGTTTTATTTGTGTCTATCTAAGTACACCCATGTGTATAATGTGTGCAGAGGCGAGAGGGCATCAGGGCCCCCAAGACTGGATTTACAGATGATGATTAGCCACGATGTGGGTGCTTAGAACTGAACATGGGCTCTCTGCAAGAGCAGCCAGTGTTCTAGTCACTGTGCCATCTCTCCAGCCCTGTTCTATCAATTTCTTAATATTTTAATAATAAATTATGTTAATAGGACCATAAGTTCCGTGGAAGATATAGTCATATCATTTCTAAATTAATTTAACTGATATATAAATGAATACATTTCAGTGTACTAGAGTATCATGGGAAGTTTTGATATCTGCATACAGTTTAATACTCAAATCAGGTTAGGCAAATCTATTTCCTCAAAAACATCACTTGTTTTTGTTAAAAAAATAACATACGAAACCCTTCCTTCTAGCTTTCTGAATGTATAGTACATTATTGTTATCCATTGTCACTCCACAATGCAACAGCTTTTCATTTGTCCCAAAAGTAACAAGAGGAAGAATGTTTCAAGGCATTACACAGCATGTGCAATGTCTCACCGAGGAAACCACCATAGTTGCCTCATTTCAGGATCAAAACACATGAGAGCGGCGGGGATGAGAGCACCTAGCCAAGTCTTCGCAGCCTCCCTCACACAGCTGGTGTTACAGAGCTTTTCCGCTTCTTTCCCTCTTGGGAGTGGAGATGCTGACCATATATGTTTTGCTAGACTAAAAATAAATATCCATCCCATGCTTCAACTGTATATTAGTCTAGCAAGTCCAGAAGAAATCCAACTGCAGGTCCAGGAAAGGCGATGAGATGAACCAACTGGGCACCTGTCTTGTGAGTATGTGTTTACAAGGAAGTGCATTGTAAGCACATTTGGGGATTCAAACAGAGGTGTAAATAGAATTATGCCTTAGCTCAGGAGAGCAAGTCATATCCAATTCCTAGCAAGGGAAGAGATGGGAAGGTAGCGCTGCATGAGAAACTTTGGTTGGTAATTCAGTTTTTTAGCTAAGCTGAATGGGATGTTGAAAGATAGACACTACATCATTTTGATTTGGACATGCACAAAATATTGCACAAAACTGAAACTTTTAAACTGTTTAAACAAAAAGTCAAACACTATGTGGTAATAGTTTATTCTGAAAAGATTTATTAAGTGCCTGCTCTGCCTGCTAGTGCTCTGTGATGGGCGTTTCTTTAGGAAATGAAAATTATAAATTTGAGATTGAGGGCTGGCTAGATTGCTCAGTGGGGAAAGTGCTTGCTGTCAAACCTTACAAGCAGAGTTTCATCTGTAGGCTGGACATGGTGGAGGGAGAGAGCCAAGTCCTTCAAGTAGCCCTTTAACATCCAACATATCCTACACACAAATAAATTAATAAATGCAATTTAAAAGTTTTCCTAAACTTGAGCATGAAGACCAAAAGTACCCAGATGGCACTACATGATGTACCTGATGTGTCCGGAAAACAATGCAAACTTAGAGATGGACATATTCAGTCAGAAGCGATTCCTTTTGTGAGAAAGGACTGTAGAGAACAGTTATCAACTTGCCGAGATTAAGGATAAGAACATTTTCCCCAGGAATAAGTGGGTGTGGGAACAATTCCAAAACAGCTTTAGATAGCATGTGCCTTCACTTGGGAATTTATCTGTGAGGAACCTATGACGGGTTGTTTAAAAGTACGGCTCCACCTTAGGAAACCTCAAGAAAGCCTCACCTTGTGGCATAGAAAGCAGGATAGCTGACATGAGATGACTTGGGTTCCTCCTTCCTGCCCTGTCACATACCTGAAGGACTTCTTTTGTTGCATTACTTAACATTATAGAGGCATGTCTGAAAATAAGGAATTAGACATAGTTCAGCTAAGTTTTGTTGAGAGGAGTAAGTACAGCCATGTCCTCACTGCTACAAGACTGAGATGAATGCTAGCTTTTACCTTTAAGCAGTAGAAAAGAAAGCTGCTGGTAAATTAGCTACTCGATGAATGGCCAGGTGAGAAAGAGTTTACAGATCTTCATGATTGAAAGTAAAGAAAGGAAAAGAAATCACCAACCTCATCCAGCTGTGAACTCTGAGAGCTGCAATTACAACTGGACTGGCAAGATGAACCCACTGGTGCAATAGGGCACAAACGTTACAGGCGTAACCAATCACTCTCTGATTGTATTTAAGGCTCACATCACAAGATGGAATCCATAACTTGCACTGTCATCAAGGTCAAGAAACTGTGGCTAGACAGGTCACAGTGGGCTATAGGGGAGAGCTTATTACTATTATTCTGCTTAATAGACATCATAGTGAACTGAGTCCTAGTAAGTTATTGTTATACCCAAAGATAAATGCATCTCTCAAACCTCGCCAGAGAAGCTTCTTGCAGGAGATTCTGAGTAACATAGTGGCCCTC
>NW_008481004.1:0-2819 GCF_000622305.1 Nannospalax galili
GGGGGTATTTGGAATGCTAAGGGTCTCAGAACCCTATACTTGTCTGTGCCATGAGGTGGGTTGAGGGAAGAAGTTTGGCTAAGTGTTCAAGGTCTATGAGTTCCCTACCTGTAGGTGCCAGGTGTTGAGTATAGGGTGGAAGTTTGATCCAAGAGTTCAGGATCTGAGGACTCTTCACCGCTACACACTGGGAGTTGTGGGATGGAATTTGGGCCTGGGTGTTCTGCAATGTCCTCTTGATAGTTTTCTTCCTTAATCGGGGAATGACCTTCTTTTTCTATTCTGAGTAATTATGGTTTGAAGACTATTATGTCAGATATTAGAATAGCAACATTTATTTCTTGCTTCCACTTAGAAAACCTTCGTTCATCCTTTCACCCTAAGGTTGCATCTGTCTTTGATGGTAAGATGTTTCTAGAGGCAACAAAGAGGGATCCTGTCTATTAAATCGATTTCTACCACGTGTCTTTTGAATTCAGAATTCAGATCATTAGTACTCAGGATTTTTATTGAAATATGTGCATGATTCTTGTCATTTTGTCAATTTTTCATGTTAGGTGTTTTACTATTCATCATATAATCAGCTAAGATTCTAGTGTGGTTCACAGTTCCCTGAAGCCTCAAAGATGAGTTCTTTCTCTGAAGCCTAAATTATTCCTTGAAGTATGCACACTTGTGCAGATCTAGTGATCATCAATTCCCTTTCCTGTTTCTGTCATGGAAAGTTTTCCTTTCTAATTCAGACATGATAGGAAGTTATGCTATGTCAAAGGTATCTTTCAGAACTTGAAATATATCATTCCAAGCCCTCTTGATTTTAAAATTTCTGTTCAAATCTCAAAAATAGCAAAATAGATATGAATTTGCCTTATAGACATCTGCTACTTAGCATGCAATTTTTAAGGAGCAATATACAAATGTTTCAGAAACATGTCAGAATATTTTGAAATTTAAGATTTTATAATATAAAAATATTGACAAAATTAATGTGAAAATTGAAATGAAACAGATTGAACTCTCTCTGGGTATGTGAACTTTCATTTGAATAAAAAATATGAAACTACATATGTGGTGTTAATAATTACTTTTATTCCATTACAAGATGAGACTCTATCAAGTTACTGAAGTGTAAATCAAGGTTTTGAATCCACAATTATACGTGAAGTGCAGGAGCCTAAAGCTGTCTTCATCTAGGTTTTCATCAAAAGTAAATTGAACTCTCTGGTGTTCAGAACATGCACTCTTTGAAGAACATATCAGAACTTGAGATAAAGGAAGGCTCTATTTAAGGTCCCATCCTTTGGTATGACCTTCAGGACAAGAGGTTTTTCTGGAGAAAGAAGTATCTGGTCACTTAACTTCAGGTGAACCTGCAATAGGTGAATAAACACATAGATAAGCACTAAAATGAATCAACTATCAAATCTCAATACATTAAGAACAATGGTACCTTCCTGTGGGGTCTTATGGCTGTAATTCTAGCCCTCAGAAGAGGCAGGGGATGACAAGTTTGAGGCTGGTGGAGATCACATCAGATCCAGACCATCCTCAACAACATATTCAGACACCTTCCTCAAAGTAAAAATATAAGTAAATAAATCAATAAATAATAAATGCTAGTTTTAACACCATACCTCTTGAATTTTTTGTACCTATATCTTCATCAAAGCTGGAACATGAGAGCATGAAGCCATGTATTCGCATGTTATAGCAAACATTGAGAGCTTATTCTGTACAGGGATGGGAATGAAGCTGTGTAGGTAGGCCATTTTTATTGATGTAAATTTTAAGTGGAAGTTTGCACATTTTAAAGCACATTTGTAGGCATACATAAAACAGTTTTAAAATACCACATATAGTTAGCATTGCATCTGTCAAGAGCCATGATCATGTATTGTACATGGTCAATGCCACTTTCAGTCTTTCATTTCTAAAGAATATATTTACCTTCCAAATTGACGTCTTTTTTAAAAAAAATTTCTATGTGTGTGACTGTACTGCCTGCATGTAGGTAAGTGCACCCATGTTGCGCAATGCCTACAGAGGTTAGAAGAAGGTGTCAGATCTCCTGGAACTGGAATTACAGTTAGCTGCCGTGTGGGTGTTGGAAAGCAAACCTGGGTCCTCTGCAAGAGCAATCAGGGCTCTTCACTGCTGAGCCATCTGTCCAGCACCCCAAATTGAAATGGTATCCTTAATAGTCAGAAGGGGACTCAGAAACAATTATGAGGTTGTTCCTCTGCACCTTTTCTAAGCCTCCAAAGTGGTGCAAATAAAGAATTTCAGTCATTTTGACAAGTGTTTTTACAATACTCTCTTCATTCCCGGGGGTTTAGGTCCCTTCACCAGAGAAATCTTCCTGTCTCAGCAGAAGGAAGTGCAAATTGTCATGCAGTTTGAGAAATGCTTGATGGTAAATGACTAGAGATAGTCAGAAATTACCGGTACCTGAAGCTTGTCTTCTCTTGAAGCAAAATGATTTGTCTATATCCACTTATAGAACAGATAGACAACTGCCCTTACATAGAAAATACACACAGATACATGCACCTATAATATAGAACTTGTTGGGGATGGAGAAATGGCCCAGTGGTTAAGAACATTGGCTGCTCTAGCAAATGAACCAAGTTTTGTGCCCACTATCCACAGGATGCCCAACAACCATCTGTAATTCCAGTTCGAGGGATTCCAATGTCCTCTTTTGGCCTCTGTGGCATTGAATGCATGTAGCGCAGTTAGATACATGCAGGTAACACTCATACACATAAAAATAAATAAATCAAAACTAATTCTGATGACATTTGTTATTATTTTTTTTT
>NW_008481005.1:0-2826 GCF_000622305.1 Nannospalax galili
AAAAAAAAAATAAAAAGAAAAAACCCTCTGGGTGATTATCTGACTATACAGATAATATGTGTGGTGGGTTTTGACTAGATTCTTTCACAATTCTGAATTGATGTAACAAATTGTAAAAAGAATAAATTTATATAGTATAGTGCGAACATTTTCTTCCCTAGGCATACCAAAATTTACTTTCTGTGGCAGTGCAAAAGTACGTGTCCGCTGGAGAATTTACATCTCTGTATGTCAAACTCTCATTTAACCGTTGCAACTGCGTGCTCTCCCCTCTTTAGTATGCCTCCAAGGGACAAAGTAGGAATGGCAGAAATGGAGAGGGAAAAGGGAGACTGTGATACTGGGGACTCCTCAGGGTGGATGTGTTAGAAGAAAGGCAGACTTGCTCTTGAGGATCCTGAAAGGCCGACTAGGGAGAGATAAGAAAAATAACAATAGGACTCTTAATTAGAGTGTGGGGCATATGGAGGTGGTACTCCATGAAAAGTGAGTGACAGGAACGTTGGCAGCCAGTAGGGACAGCTGTACTATACAGCCACCGTTATCGTGGGGCCTTGTTCCCAGCTTCTGGCACAGAGCTCCTGACTCCCTAGGATTTCCTGAGTGATGACAGTCCTCTATGTGTTGATAGCACAGCTTTCTCCCATATCTGCATTTATGTCAGTAAGATGACTTAGGTGGGACTTCTGGACAGCCTTGGATAGGGCTGATCAAAAGATAAAATTGCTGATCAGAGTCTAGGAAGATTTAGTTACATTCACCTCTCCAGAGACTATGGGATGTAAACCCTGGAATAAAGGACTGAGGTTCAGACAGCTAGTACTGATGAACACATTGTTGGGAAGGTAGGCAGGGAAGGCCTGTGCAGGGCAGGTATGTCCCAAGAGCAGGGAAGTTCCCTTACTCTTCCCTGAACACAATCTCACCATCTCTTCCATTGACTGTTCCTGAGTTGCATCTTTTATAGTAAATCCATAATCACGAAGTATGGCATTTTCCTGAGTTTCCTGGTGCAGGCACAAACTTCAAGCTTAGTGCCATGGAAGTTCCTCCATTTAAGGTGTGAGTAACGTGGGAGCCCTTTGTGTATGGCATCTACAGTGTGATGTGCCACAGAGATGGAGCCCTTCTTCTGCAGTTTCTCTGACTCTGCCAATAGTCAGACTGGAACTCTTGTTGTCAGATTATTGTTTGATGTTGGGAGAACAGGTTTGTTTCCATGAAGCAATCATGACATAGGAGATGTATAAGTGTTCTTTCTTGCCCCCACAATAATTCCATGAAGTAGGAGGAAAGAGTATTATTCCCAGATTACAGAAAAGAGCTGTCACGGGAGTTAAACCATTTGTTCAAAGCCATATCACAATTCTTTGGCAATGAAGCTGGGACCTTAATCTTAATCTCCATTTGATTTCAAGGCTTCTTTTCGGCTCTAAAGCTATAAGATTTCAAAGATCTTGATTTGAACTCAAAAAATCAATTTAAAAAAGAGAATTAGAGAACTTTGCCTTCAGCAGCTTGGAATAGGCTTTGAAAGAGCAACAATGGAATCTCATTTTGTGATACTGAGAGCACTGCCAAGTCTGTATAAGATGAGGAGTTAGTTCCTGTGTGTGCTGGGCTGAGCAGACTTCAGTGGATGACGGTGCAAAGGCCTCTGGGACAAATGAATAAAAGTCAAGAGAAGCGTATTGTGGGGGCTGCAAAGGTGCACAGCCTGGGCGCCAATGTGTAAAGGAATACAGAGCAGAAGAAAACTTGGGAGGTTACAATTTTTAACAAAATAAAGGAACTATTCCTAGGAAAGGAGTGGAATGGGCTGTTGTAGGAGTCAGAACAAGGATCAGTTGATGAGATGACTATGAAGATGACTTTCTAACCACAGCGCATGTGTATGAGTGAACTCAACTGTCCAGACTAAGGTTCTGGGAGGAGCATATTCAAGGTCATTTCACCTCATAAAACATGAGAAATAGCATCATAGCTCCTCCAGAATACTCTGGATCAGTGAGTTCTGACTTCACTCTGATTCTATGAAAAACTGTCTGAAATATTAAGAAAAATAAAAACGTGGCTAATTATTATCCTTTTATTTTTGGTCTTTTTCAGACAGGCTCTCCCTGTAGCCACCGCTGGCCTGGAACTCATTATATAGACCTGGCTGGCCTCAATCTCACAGAGATTTTTCCGCCTCTGCCTCCTAGTATTAGGATTAAATGCCTGCACCACCACACCCAGCTCATTATTATCTTTTAATTTAATAAATCAAAGTGAGAAAAATATCTTGGAAACGTGAGATCCAGTTTAGGCTACATTTTTTTCTTGGTAGAAATGAGGAAGTTGTGCTGAAATGATTCCTGTGGATTCTAAGCCAACAAGATGAGGAGGAGCAGGTTTTACTCCTTACCTTTATTTGTACTTCACACAAATATTCTGGCACTGGTCAGGGCTGGAGAGATGGCTTAGCAGTTAAGCACACTGGCTGCTCTTGCAGAAGACCCAGGTTCGATTCCTAGCACCCACATGGCAGCTAGCAACCGTTCGTAACTCCAGTTCCAGGGGATTTGATGCCTTTTTCTGACCTCCATGAGTATTGCAGGACATGGGTGCACTCACACACATAGAGGCAATACATTCATACACATAAAAGAGTAAATAAAATGTTTTTAAAAAGAATAATATTATTTCACTGGTTCCAGGATTCTCTTTCGGCATTGTTCATATGTGCAAGATGGAGTCTCCATGGCCAGTCAGGGACAGGAGCAATGGCCTCCACACACTCATGCACAGCACACATGAGCAGGTACATGCACAGGCACATGCACA
>NW_008481006.1:0-2828 GCF_000622305.1 Nannospalax galili
TGCACACAAACGGAGACAAAGTGGTGTTTAGAATGAAATTTAAGGTTTGATACATATTTTTAAAATGATTATATGTAGGGAACCCAGTGAGATAGCTGAGTGGGTAAAGACGCTTGCTGTCAGGCCTGAGACCTGAGTTTGATCCCTGAACCTTACATGACAGAAGGAGAGAACTGACGTCTTCAAGTCGCCCTCTGACCTCTACACACAGGTCATGGCACAAGTGCCCCGCCCCAAGTAAATAAATAAATAAAACTTTAAATGATGTAAGGACAATTTCGAACAAGTAACATGAAGTAGAAGACTGAAGTAGAAGAAAAGAATGAAGTAATAGATGACTTCAGTTACATTTACGTCAATAAATTTTTTGAAAGTATCATTTTGTAGAATTTCATTTTATGTTTTATAAGTATTTTTTGAGAATTTCCAACAACGTGCTTTGATCATATTCACCCGCACACCTCATAACTCTTCCCACACATATACCCTCCTTCCCACCCTCCCAACTTCCTCTCCTCTTTTTAAAAGATAATAACTCATCGATGCTGGGTGTGGTGGCACATGCCTTTATTCCCAGGACTCCAGAGGCAGAGGCAGGAGCATCTCTGTGAGATCCATTGCCACTCTGGGATGGTCTACATAGTGAATTCTAAGGCAGCTGGGGTTGCATAGTGAGACGCTGTCAAAGATAAATAAATAAGTAAACAAACAAAGAAACAAGCAAATAAAACAAAACACTGACTTCAACTTGTGCTGTCTGTACGCTCCTGGGTGTGGCCATCCGCTGGGACATGGTTGACCTACCAGGGGCCACATCCTTAAAGAAAACTGACTTCCTCCCCCAGGTGCCATCACCTGTTCATAGCTCCCCAGTTAGGGGTGGGGTAAGTCCCCCTCCATGCTAAAATGTTGACTATCTTCACCTTGTGCAGATCTTGTGCAGATGACCACAGCTGCTGTGAGATCATGAGCGCCATGTTCCATCAAGTCCAGGAGACACTGCTTCACTTGGGTCCCCCCCGACTTCTGGCTTTTATAATCTTCCATCCCCTCTTCCACGTGGTCCCTGAGCCTTGGGGAAGGGGGTGATACAGATGCCCCATTTGTGACTGAGCACCGCACAGACACTTATTCTCTGCACCACTTGTGAGTCTCTTTCACTACACAAAGAACTTTCTCTGGTGAGGACTGACAGCTGCACTAAGCTACGGGCAGATAAATAAGAATTTAGAGAACAGTTTGATACTATGTCCGTTTAGGAAAATAATAGTAGTAGGGTCACTGCTGGGGCTTGCGTGCTCCCCAGCCCTGGGCTCTTGGCCAGATTTACCATAACAAGCATGTGTTTCCTCTTGTGAAGCAGGCCTTAAATCCAATCAGAAAGAAGTTGGTTGTCCCCATAACATTCACGCAACTTTTTCACTCATGGGCCAGGCTGGTCATCAGGGGAGCTTTCACAGCAAGACAGCTGATGACTTTCCCCCCAGCAGCCTGCCGAGCACCTTCTAAGAGCACTAGCCAGCAGGGAAGAAGCTTCCAGGTCAGTCCTGACTATTTCTCTATGTCCTGTAAGCATCTTCAGCAATGGGGGTCTTACCGTCATGTTCTGGTGGATAATTTTTCCAAAATACATAACATCACAGATTCAGAAATAGAAAGAGGTCTTGACTATGTCAACACCCAAGATGCAACTGGGTCAGACCTTAAAAATCAAGCTCACGGGTGATTTCTACCTCTAGCACAGAAGATCATGCCACACTCCATTCCCAGGTCGATGTCCAAAAGGCAGGAACAAACAAACCTCAGGCTCCACTGTGAGGGTGAGGAATGGCGGGCAAAGCTGTAATACAGAGTTCCGAGAAGCCCTTCCTGGTTACACTGAAAAACAGCAAATAGCATCCACACTCTCCACCCGGGGCCTCTGCCTGGTCAGCACTGATTTTAATCCCACAAAGACACACACAGAGACGCTCAACAAATGCAGGGGTAGGAGTCCTGTTGGATGTCAGCGAGGGCCACAAGGTGGAGCAGGGTCTCTCCAAGAAGAAATCTGTCAGTCATCCGTGCCTGGACAGAGCTGACCATGCAGCATGCAGCCATAACCTGCCGGATTTAAAGGTGACCCTGATACAGAGATGATGTGACATTCAAAACAGGGGCTGGGTTAACCACAAGTGAAATCAAACCCATTGACAGTGGACCTCGAAGCCAGTTCCAGCTGACTCTGAGGCATCCAGGTTGTCAGCCTGCACCCCAGCTGCACGCAGAGCGGGGGAGGGGGGGGGCCTGGGAGCAAACCAGGACCCAGAGTGTGAAGACGCGGTCACCCTCCTGTCCTAAGCGCGCTGCTCCGACTCGCTGTCTGAAATGAAAGCAGCCTTCTAACAATGCTCGAAAACAGCTTTAGCAGGATGAAGAGTGTCCGGTTTCCCACAACTAACAGGCGAGGCCGTTCAAACCACTTTTGTGAGTGTTTAATGGAGTGAAGTGTGGGCCCCGCGACTGGAGGATGGGCCTTTGTTTAGAACGAGATGGAGTCCTCAAAATGGAGAAAGTGGGACTCTAGGACGGAAAACACGGAGTCAAACAAAAAACAATGACATAGGCTTTAAAGCGTATTAGAGACTTACAAAGAGGTGCAGAGGGAAATGGAATTTCCACTGAAGCAAAGGAAAAAAAATACCAGGTTAAACACACAGACAACAGAGCAGGGTACCAGGAACCTGAGGCATGAAGCAGCCTCTGCTGGGCTGTGGGAGGACAAGGCAGAGCAGCTCCCAACACTCACAGCGCCCTGCCAACCACACTCACAGCGCCCTGCCAACCAC
>NW_008481007.1:0-2821 GCF_000622305.1 Nannospalax galili
ACTGAGGCTCCCTCAACCCAAGTGTGTCAAGTTGACACTAAAGCTATCCATACATATAAAATAATAAGTAAAATATTTTAAAAAGAGAATAATGTTGTTTTTTGTTTTATATAAATTTTTATTGGCCTATAGTCACTGTGCCTAGTGACACGTACAACTTTTATACAAGCATATCATGTACTTTGACCATGCCCACCCTCCACCCCTCTTTTCCCTGCACCCCTTGCTCCCCCTAGTCCCATTCATCCCAAGGTACTCTTGCTTCATGCACTCCACCCCTGCATGTTTGCAATTTGATGTATCTACATAAACCCCAGGATCTACAAATGGGAGAAAGCACATAAGATTTGCTTTTCTGAGTCTGATTTTGCTTCATTTGATGAGCCTCCAGTTGCATCAGGGTCTCACTGTGTAGCTGAAGCCTTGAACTTCTGATCTTCCTGTCTTGGCCTTCCAAGTGCTGGGATTCAAGGCATGAATCACCATACCCAGCTGGGAATAACCTTATCATGAAGAACATGTGTCTATTTCTAATAGGAAAAAAGTATTTACCAGCTTCAAACTCTAAGTAAAACATTAGCACAAAACCATTACTATACTTTGCCAGGAAATCCAGCGAGGCAAGAAGTGGTCAGTCCCTCTCATTCTGTCTCTGTGGGAACTGCATTCTCTCTGTGGTGGGTCGGCTCAGAAGCACCGGCCGATCAGAGGGCATGCTCTGTTGACAAGGCGAGCTGGGTACTTGCTCAGAGTAGCACAGAAGGCAAAGCTCCCTTGGCTTTCTAAAGACCTGAGAGTCCATAAGATCACCCCACTGTTTTCCAGCCCCAAACCTTCCTTAGAGCGTCCTTCACATCCTTGTTTCTCGAAGAGTAGATTAAAGGGTTCAGCATTGGGATCACCACTGTATAGATCACAGCAACTGTGCGGTCCTGAGTCAAGGAGTAGCTGGACCTAGGGCGCAGGTACATAAAAAGTGTTGTGCCAAAAAATAAGCACACAGCAGTGAGGTGGGAAGTGCAGGTGGAAAACGCCTTCCGTCTGCCTTGGGCTGAGTTCATTCGCAGGATGGTGACGAGGATTAAGGTGTAGGAGATCAAGATGGTGAGAGTGCAGCTCAGAAGGTTGAAACCCGCAAAAACAAAGAGCAGGACTTCACACAGCGAAGTGTCCACACAGGACAAGGACAGGATTGGCGGTCCATCACAGAAGAAGTGAGTGACCACATGAGCCCCACAGAATTTCAGACTGAAGATACAGCTCGTGTGGATGAGAGAATTGAGAAATCCTGCACTACAGGAGTCCACAACCAGAGACGCACAGACCTCCGGAGACATGATGGTTGGGTAGAGCAGGGGGTTATGAATAGCGGCGTAGCGGTCATAGGCCATGGCGGCAATGAGATAGCACTCACTGGTGGCAAAACCCGCATAGAAGAACATCTGAGCCATGCAGCCAAGATAAGAGATCACCTTCCTCCTAACCAAGAAGTTCACCAGGGCCTGGGGGACAACCGTGGAGGAGTAGCAGAAGTCTAAGAAGGAAAGGCTCTTGAGGAGGGTGTACATGGGTGTATGCAGAGTGACACTCACGTGGATTAGGAGGAACATGACCAGGTTCCCAAGCACAGTGACAAAGTACATGCCCAGAAATATCACGAAGAGCAGCCTCTGGAGCTGGGGGTCACTCGTCAGGCCCAAGAGCTCAAACTCCATACCTTGGCTCAGGTTCATCCTTTCCATGTTTATGCAGTGCCCTGGGGTGTAGACAGCGTGCAGGAACACCCAGAGCCTCCTCCAGCTTGGTGCTGCCCTAAGGACAGCCTTTTGGAGACTAGTTTTATTGAGAAAACCTGGCTTTGTAACTGGGACTCTGTCTCAGGAGAAAGTCTTCTCTACTTGGTTGGTTGACTGTTTAGTAAGCATTACTTGAGAAGCACTGGGAAATAGAAAAAATATACACAATTTAGTCCTTTGAGACCTTAAAAATTCTAAATAATGACATTCTCCAAATACAGTTGAGTTTTCTGTATGCATAACTGGTTTGCTCGTGGGAAATTCTACAGTACCTGACCCTGACCGCAGGATGCTTATATTCTAGAGATACTGTATTTTATGTAAACATGAGGCTTTGATGCCAAGCTTCAAAGAGCTGGAACTTCTCCACTAACTAGGTGTGTCTGAGTTTCATTTTTCACATCTGTAAAGTAATAACAGCACCTATCTGAAAATACTGTGAAAAAAAAGACCTAAATGAAAATCACTTGAACACAATCTGGCACACTGATAAAGTTGAAGGGATATTAGTTATGATTCTTGCTGGGCAGACAGACCTACTGCATAAATAAATACCATAAGTGAGATAAAGCAAAAACAAAATTTGGCAAGCAACCCTCCACCAAACAGTGTTACTAGGAATGCATGGTAAGCAACAGTGACTGAACAGGCTTTCAGACAAGCTGAGGGTGGTTCATTGGCTCAGCTAGAAACTCACACCTATGCGTGCAGCATCTGTCAGGTTCCAGTTACTGTTTTCTAAAGGTGATGGTGGCTGATGATGTGGAGAGATAGTGTAAAGAGCAAACTGACGGTGGTAGACTACAGGGTATCCAACAAGGGGAACTCCTCACCCATGTTTATGAAGGTGCCAGCATTTCCAGTAAACAGAAGTACCCCCCAATTCAGGGGCTGTTGGTAGACAAGGATCAGCAACTCACCAAGACTGAAACGCTGTAAAGAAGTCTTACCTATTTAAAGAGTACTTCATGGCACTGGAGAGATGGCTCAGAGGTTAAGAGCACTGACTGCACTTGCAGAGGACC
>NW_008481008.1:0-2830 GCF_000622305.1 Nannospalax galili
TCCCAGGTTCTGCTTTCCTCTAAACTTGTCTCTTGTGAAGAGGGAATTATGATGGACCATGTCTAGCGCTGACGTCGATTAGTCCAAACTGTTCCTCCTCCTCCCTTCCTTCTAATGCTTCTCTCGTGAACCTTTAGATGCTTCAGCGTGACTCTATTTACAAGTGCCAGCTCATTCCCTCCTGATGAGCTGTCCTCTTACCTCTGGAGAGCCACGTTAGGCATTGTCCACTGCAATCTCCCACTCCTGAGGTGCCCCGGTAGTCTGAGTTCAGCCCCACCGCATCACCTCCAAGCTTTCTTATGGCTGTTCAAATGTCTCAGAACCACAAGCTCAGGCAAGACATGCTGACTGCTGAGCTGTGAGAAGTGGGATTGTAGGGTGGAAGCCAGAAACGCTTGTGAGGCTGAGGTCTGCCCTCTCGCTGGTCTACATAGGCGGGCTGCCTCGTCTTTGTTGAGAAGAGATCCTTGGTTAGAAACTCATGGAAGCCTGGCTCCCCATGCAGCATCTACAGAACTGGTGGACATAAAGGTCCCCTCCATGTCCATGTGCTCTACTCCAAGGGGAAGGCATCCACAGCATCCCAGGACCTAGAAGCCTCTGTGTGTCCCCTGTTGTGATTTCCTGAGCTCTGTGCTGTCCTACTCCAGAGCCCTCAAGGAAGATGAGGGTCAACCTAACAGAGAAACAACTGCTCAGCACTCTATGTATGGATTTCACATGTACGTGAGAGTTTACATGTGCCAGTGCACATGTACATGTGTAAGCATAGGGAAACAGGCCCACGTTGACACCAGTCCTCCTTGATTGTTTACCACCTTATTCATTGAAGCAGGGTCTCTCAGTTGAACCTAGGGCTCCCCGACATGGCTCATCTAGCTAGCCAGCTTGCTAGAGAGATGCTTTATCTCTGCCTTCTGAGTCTGGTATTACTCCTGGGCTGTCATGCCCACCCAAATTTTAAGTGGGTTCTGGGGATCTGAACTCTGGTCCTCCTGCTCACATGGAAGGCACTTTATCCTTTTATCCATCTCCCCATCCGCGGGCATCCGATGGTGAGCCTTGGGTTCTGTAAGCACTGAGGACACAAAGTCATCTCAGATGTGCTAAGCTACCCACATTCAAGGTAAAGAACAAAAATATGGAGCAGAGGTCTAGAAGGGCCTGTGGTGGATGCCCACTCACCTGTGTGACAAGCTCTTTGCCTGGGTCATGATCCTTCTACCCCAAGACTAAGAAATAAGCTGAAATCTAGTGAAGGGAAACCTTGTTTTATGGGGATGACTAAAATGAACAGAATCTGAACTAACAACTTTTAATTAACCTTGGAAAACTCAATGTACCTTGTGTCTTGAGATTGAGGTGTTTCCTTGGCAACCTCAATTTCGTACTCCACCCAAAAAGATAATGAATGTGGGTGTGCTTGAGAATTAACATAACAAACCACCGAAAACCAGCTCACCCATCTTCATTGAACACAGTAAAGACTTGAAGGGATTGTTGACCTTAAATGGATGAGGTACTCTAGGATTAGGGATGAAAAGGCAGGAAGCTCTGTTAAGATAAGGGTGGAGTCAACTTGTACTTCCCCAGTCAAGGAGAAACCAATTTGAACAAAAGTGTGAGACCTGGCTCAGGAGCACAGTTCCAAGAGACATCTGGGGGACCCCATGACCTCCCATAGTGCAAGTCTACTCTTAAAAACTAAATTTAAGAGTTAAGCTTCTTTTGTTTGGGTAATTGTAATGTAGTTGTAATGTTGTATAGAAACATCACAGATTTCCTAACATCTGAGTCTGCTATGAACAAGGAGAGTTGATAGGAGACCTGGAAGGACTTTGCCTCCCAAGACAGCAACATGGAGAGGGGAGGTGTCCAGACACAAAGACCACATTTTGCAAGAGAATTACAAATACAGTATTTCACTTCTGGAAATTCACAAAGGCATCCCAGCCGCCCAACTCTTCAAAGTGATTGCTTAACAAAACACTAAGTCCTGGACATAACAGGAAATGCCAACAGATGCCTTCATTCATTCTGCAATGGTCTGGATGCCCACATGGTGCCCATTCTGCTCCAAGGTTCTGTTTTGCTCCAAGTGAAACCAAATAAAGCTTACATCCCTGACAGGGACCATGTGTTTCCACTATCCTTACGGATATTTGAGAAACATATGCAACTGAACTGATCTGCTTAGCAACAAGCCTGTAATGATTAGTTTCTTTAAGCTTTAACTTATTGTGAATATTTCCAAAATAAGGCACAAATTATACACCGATCAAATTCAATGGGCCTTGTTTGCAGAGAAAATGTATTGGTTACTGTGACAGCTTTGTCAACGTGACATGAGCTAGAATCACCCAGAAAAAGCCTCTCAGTGAGGGATTGTGTAGATTAGGTTGGCCCATGGGCATGTCTGCCAGGGATTGTCTCAATTGTATTAACCAATGTGGAAAGTCCCAGCCTGAAAGTGGGCAGTGGCACCACTCCCCATGTGGGCCCCAGACAGTTTAACTGTAGAGAAAGTGAGCTGAGCCCTAGGCATACCTTTCTTTCTCCCTCTCTTGACTGTGGATGTGATGCTTTACATTCCCACCTCAACTTCCCCAAAATGATAGGCTGCGGCCTGAACTGGAACCAAATAAACCCTTTCTCTCCTCAAGCTGCTCTTGCCGGGCTCTTTATCACAGCAGCAGAAATGACACCGTTACTTCCTTTTCTGTGACTAAAATTACGGGAGGAAGGATTCACTCTGGCTCCGCTGTGGCAAGGACGGCATGGTGGGGAAGGCTTAGTGGTGGGCCGGCTTGTCGGGGGCGGTGGGAGC
>NW_008481009.1:0-2833 GCF_000622305.1 Nannospalax galili
CCTATGGCTATACACTTCAAATAATAAAGTCTGATACTTTCCTTAGTATTATTATACACAATTCACTTTTAATGGATCATAGTTCTAAAAGCAAAAACTGAAACTGCAAAACTTATATTTAAAAAAAGCAGGAGAGATTAAAGATTTCTTTAGACACAGAAAGCAATAGCTGAACATAAAATTGATAAATTGCACTACATCAAAATTAAAATGTTATCCTCAACAAGAGACTATTGAATAAATTGGCTTGACTGGGAGGAAAATATTCTCAAAACCTATTTGATGATGTAATAATATTTAGTATATGCAAAACACTTCTACATTTCAAAGATTAAATGGGGAAATGTATTAATAGCCACTACAAAAAGATGATAAAGATAAACTGACACTTTACAAAGATAACAAATAGCCAATAAATCCATCAAATGACACTCTACACTAGCAGTCAACAAGGAGATGCACACCAAAGCCACAATATGCTACTGGTATACCCCCACCAGCATGGCGACGTTAGACAGACCAAGCTCTCCAAGACTGTGGCCATGCAGAAGTGAAACTTTCACACACTGTTAGTGAAAATATACACATACTTATCTGCTTTGGGGAAACATCTGTTGGTCTCTTCCTGATAGAAACATACAGCTCTACCTAGCCTGTGGTCCAGCAGTTTCTCTCTGAGACACTTACCCGAAAGAAATATTTATTGGCATAAAAATGCTTGTGCAGACTGTTTATAACAGCTTTATTTTCACAATCACTCAAACCTAGAAACAGTCCAAACATCCATCAAGAATATGGACCAATGACAATACAGCCATGCAGTGGAACTCTATCCAACAGTTGATTATAAGAGCAAAATACTGATCAAAACTGCATTATGGGGGCTGGAGATTTGACTCAGTGTTTAGGAGTACTGGCTGTCTTGCAGAAGACCCAGGTTCGACGCCCAGCACCTACATGGTAGCTAACAACTGTCTGTAACTCTGGTTCCAGGGGATCCTATGCCCTCTTCTGACCTCCATGAACATTGCATGACATGGGTGCAGGTAATAGACTCATATGCAAAAAATAAAAATCATAAATAAAATATTTTTTAAACTGCATTGTGAATGAGCCCTCAAATATCACACTAGGCGAAAGCACCTAACTTACAAGTGTTTAGACTATTGACTTAGTCTATGTGAAGAGTTTAGATTATTTGATTCAATCTATGCGAGGCTGAAGAACAGGGAAACCTATTTATGGTGGGTGAAAATCACAATAGATATTGTTTCCATGCAATTAAAGAAGTCACCAACTCTTTGCTTCACATATGTAAATTTTAGCTCACAAGAAGGACTGTAAGCAAACATTTAACTCTAACTAATACTATAAATGCTAAAAGATTCAAGAGTGAAGCACCCTAAAGTCTGTAGCTTACTTTAAAATGGAACTAAGCTGGCCTGAGGATGGCCTCAGACAGTCTAGCATGCACGAAGCTCTGGGTTGGATACCCAGAACCAAAAACCAGGCATGGTGATAGACACCTGTAATCCTAGCACTTGGGACGATGAGGCAGGAGGATAAAGGTTCAAAGTCATTCTCAACTACATAGGGATTTTCAGGCCAGCCTGGACCACATGAGACCCTGAGTAAAAAGAAAATTTTAAAGATTTAAACTAAGGTACATTGGTAGATGGATAGAGAAACAGAAAAATGCAGATTTGCCATAAAACAAATAAAATCTAAATTGAAGAAAATGTTGGAGAACTTTAAGTGGTAGGTAAAAGGGTATTTCTATAATTCTATTTTTTCCAGGTTTCGTGAATTTCACCATAAAATATTGGAACAAAATTATAGCTTCATGATCTTAAAATGAGTGGTTTTTCTGGGATCAAATTTTTCTCCCTTAAAATAACGAGAAAGTGACAGTGTCTTTTGATTCTTTTAAGTCCTTCTAAAAATATTTTCAAATTATGCCTTATCTACATGCCAATTCTGCTCAGACTATGATTCTGTGTCCTTCAAAATATTGCTAAAAATGTGCCTTTTCTTTCTATTTACATCCCGTAACTCCTTTACCGTCATCCGTTTTCAGACATGTACACAATTATATATTTTCTCTTTTTTCATTGCCAGTTGGAAATTTCATTCTCTTTTGAACATGTTCATTTTTCTATGACCATGTCTGCCTACTGATTTTTACTAAAAATCCTTTGAAATAGTTCAGATTTTGACAAGTCTGTTATGTTAATTAGATTGCCTTTTCTGAACCACGTGTGACACAACACAGAATTAAGTAATCTGCGTTTTCCACGTACCCATGTTAAGTTTCAAAATTTTCTCAACAAAACATTGTTGATGTACTTTCTTATAAATTTTCAGTTCGTAGTCAACATCATTTTTACAAACAATCAAATGAAGTCTGTGAACCTTGGGCAACTTTAAGCCTTCCACATGAGCACATGAGTCTAGTTACAACATGAGGAGGGTCACAGGGCCCTGAAGCTCCTCAGGGACCCATAGTCTATGTTTTCACCTCAGCTGTCTTCATGTCAATGAATACAAAGAAACAGGAAGAGGTTCCAAAGCGCTGACAACCACCCATTGGAAAGAGTTGTGCTGTTCCAGCCTAGGTCAAAATAAAGCTGGGGACATCTTAGAGTTTCCAGTTTCTAGAGAACAAGGAAACAGGAGTGACTCAACAGACAGCCGTGCTCCCACTCAGGTGTGAAGAGCTGAGGTATGAGGACTCACTTCCTGGGACTGCATGCTTTCCCACATGCTACTCTGCACACTACACCACAAGGAGACTCCCGAGGACTCTGCAGCAGTCTAGAGAACTGGGATTCGC
>NW_008481010.1:0-2834 GCF_000622305.1 Nannospalax galili
TTTCTTATACAACACAGGACCACAAGGGTGGCACCACCCACAGTGGGCTGGGACCTCCCATATCATTCAGTAAGATGTCCCACAGACATAGCCACAGGCCAGCCCAAGGGCGGCAACTCACCTACTGAGGTTCCCTCTACCCAGCTGTGTCAAATTGACAACTAAAGTTATCTAGCACAGTGATTAACACAGAGACCCACAAATGGTCAACGTGGAGAGAATAAGAGGAATAAGAGAGAGCAGAGTGCATAGTCCTAAATGGGACACCTGTATCATGCCTTATCTTCCCAAGGCTCAGGGATCATTGAAGTAAAGAGGCCTGAAAGATTGGAAAAGCCAGAGGTGAAAGACAGGTACAAGGAAACTATGTTATCTGGACACCACAGAGTAGCTGCACATTTGAACCACAGCACTTAATGACAGCATGCACAAGACCTGTGCACCTGTGCAAACTGAAGCCAGATAGGGGCTCAGCTTGCATGGGGGAGGGGGGCAGGAAACCTCAACTCTAGCTGAGGATCTACTGGCATATGATGGATGCTGGCAAAGGGAGAGTCAGTTTTCCTTACTGGTGTGACACCTGGTATGATAGGCTCAAGCTCTTTGGAAACAGATTAGACTCAACAGGTATTTAACTTTTAGAAAAGTCAATGATAATAGAGGAGATGAAGTCAGGGGTTAGTAAGGTGAGAGTAGAGAGAGGGGAGGGGATCTGATATGATCAAATACATTGTATGAAATTCTCAAATCAATAAAAATATTTTTTAAAAAGAAGAAAATGTTGCTTGACTTGATCCTGCTAATAAAAAGGCAAACATTTCCCGCTTCCTTTCCTTTATTGGATCAGTAGTGGAGGCCTGTGGGAACAGAAGCCGCCTCGCTTGTGAGTACCTGCTTTCCTCCTGGGACAGACAGCTGTCAGTCAACTGGGAAAGAGATCCCTTGCTATGTTGCAGATGAGGTGCCTGCTCCACTCCTATTGCCTGATGCCCTCAGAACACACATAGCTTTACAGGAATCCCTCCCCTGGGGTACTACTGACTGTCCCTTTAATGCCCTTCTGCTTCCTTCCCCTTGACTTACTACATATTTCCAGATTTTAAGAGCGAAATTTTCTGCCCTGGAGTTTTCAAACTGTATCTAAATATAAAGTTGTTGCAATGACAGCTACAGTAATAGGTGTCTGCCTTGAGTCTGAAAACATTGTACAGTCAACTTTGACATTGACACGGGTTCTCAATTAAACACCAGCTCTCCTGGGCCTGGTCTACCCAAGCTGGAGACTTGAACCTGGGCCAGTGGGCTAGGTTTAATATGACATAGTTTGGGGCGGTTTTAGAGAAAAAAGATTTTTAAGATTGATATCTTAAAAAAACTAAAATGGAAAAGTGAGGATGAATAAATATGAACAAAAATAGAAGCAACAGCTACTGCATTTTCTGTTTCACAGAAGAGGAAATAAACCACAGATGCTCAGTTCATGGTGCTAGTAAATGAAATTCAATATATAGGATTCTAGAGAGCTGATTATGGGAAATATGAATAAGGCGAGGCAAAGGTTCTATAGGAAATGTGGTCACTTTGCAAAAGGGAGGGAATTATGCTAAGATGCTGTCATCTCTGTTGAAATATTTAGTATCAAAAAGTCTTTCAAATGTATGCTTATTTTATTGTACTCAATTTTTCTAGACCTAGTTTTTGAATATGTCCACTTTACTTCAGGCTAACTCAAAGGATATTTCTTTATTTTCTCAATGAATATATTTATTGAATTTTTTGTGCATTTTAAATAATTAACCTTAATCATATTTAGACCCCTCCACTATCTGCACCCAACCCCTTCAGGATTTCATTCAATTTGTCATATATTTTAAGGCCTATCTAGTCAAGTTTGTGTATCCAGACATCCCTCAGCATGAGTTTATCCATTGTAGCCTGTTCAACCTACCTAGAGTCACTCCCTTAAAAAAGATTATCCACTGTGATCAAGTTGACTTTATTCTGGAAATACAGAGTTGGTTCAACATACCTAAGCCAATAAATATAATAAACCATATAGATGGACTTAGAGACAAAAATCACATGATCATCTTAATAGATTTAGAAAGTCGCTTGACAAAATCCAACATGTCTTCATGATAAAAGCCCTAGAAATAATAGGACTGGAGGGAACATATTTCAACATAAAAAGGCTATGTATGACAAACACAGAGTGAACACCATTCTAAATAGAGAAAAACATGAAGCATTCCTGTTAAAATCAGGACCGAGATAGGGCTGTCCACTATCTCTACTCTTTAAAAGTGTTTAATATCCTTAGCAATTATGGAAATTTAGATTAAAGCTATATACCCTAGTCAGAGTGGCTAAGATAAAGAAAACCACTAACAACAAATGCTGGTGAAGATCCAAGGACAGGTGAATACTCATTCACTGCTGATGGGGTTGCAAACTGGTGAAGCCATTACTGAGATATGGTTGGAGAATTCTCAAAAAAACTAAAAAGAGATCTACCAGATGACCCAGCTATACTGCTCCTTAGTATATACCCCATAAGACTCAATATCCTACCACAGAGATACTTGCTCAGCCATATTTTTTTGCCACTCTTTTCACCATAGCTAAGAAATGGAAGCAAACTAAATGTCCCTCAGCTGATAAATGAATAATCTAAATGTGGTACATTTACACAATGGAGTTTTAATCATGAAATTTGCAGGTTTAGTGGATGGAACTGGAAAACATACCGAATGAGATAATCTATACTCAGAAAAACAAACATTGAATGAATGATCTATCTCATTTGTGCATCTTAGCTCCAAATCATTAGATGT
>NW_008481011.1:0-2815 GCF_000622305.1 Nannospalax galili
TGTGTGTGTACCAGTGTGCATGTGAAGGTCAGAGGACCGCCTCAAGTGTCAGTCCTTTTTGTTTTGTTTTGTTTTTTGAGACCGGGTCTTCTCCCTGTAGCCCCAGCTGGCCTGGAACTCACTATATAGACCAGGCCAGCCACAGTCTTACAGAGATCGCCTCCTTCTGACTCCTGAGTGCTGAGAGTAAAGGCTTGTGTCACCACTTGGGTACCTCTGTCTTTATTGATAGTCTCTTATCATTTGCGGTCGAGTATGCCAGGCTATCTGGGGTTTCCAGAATTGCCTTCTCCGCCTCCTACCTCACAGTAGGGACACAGGGATTACAGATGTGTTACCCCAGCCCAACTTTACATGGGTTCTGGGGATTTGAGCTCAGGTCCCTGTTACCCACCAAGCCATCTCCCCAGCTCAACTGTTAGTTTTTTTCTTGGTGATCTCTATAGCTTTTGTTTTACAGAAGGGAAAGCCGAGCCAAGGGACAAGTAGGTCCTGCCGTCCCATAGGTCTATTAGAAGGTGCCTGAAGGGCCCAAGGGTGTAGCTTGCAGATGGCAGGTATGTCCAGCCTGGAAGAAAGGGAAATCACTGCCATTGCAATCAGCAAAGAAAACTGACACCAGGCTGTACAGCCCTGGTGCTAGAGGGGTACTTATTAGTTCCCTGATTTAAATGCTCCTGCTTAGAGCCTGGTTTGTCTTCACGGATCCCTTACCTCCCTCTCTTCCTGTCCACAGATATCCTGGTTCCACATGGACTGTCAGGACCTGCTGAGCCAGCTCAGGCTGGGCAAGGCTCCAAGGGCTAGTCCTGGGGACCAGCGCCGCCTCCATCGCTACCTGCAGCGCCTGGCATCCGAGTTCTCAGCTGAGAAGCTGGTAGCCATGAGGCTTCAGGTGGCCTCCCTGAGCAGAGCCAGCCTGGGCCAGGAGCTGTGGGAAGAGGCCCGGGAGCAACACCAGGAGATCCAGAGCCTGCTGAGGATGGCGCTGGCCCACTGCCCAGGCCCAGCAGTTCCCACTTCCCACTCAGCACAGCCAGACCGAAGTGGGCCAGCAGCCAAGGGCCAGGGTCTGCCTGGAGAATTGACTTCCAGGTGGGACCAGCTCCTACAGGACTCTTTGGATGTAGATCATGAGTCAAAGTCCCACTCACCTTCTCAGGCTGCCCGAGGGGAGCAGAGCAGAAACATGTGGGCAGGCCTTCCACCCCAGGAAACTGGCCAGGCCATGGATGCGGAGGAAGAGAGAAGTGACCCTGAGCTCCCCAAGGCTGCCCCAGAGCGGTTTCTTGCCTCCGTCTTATGCCAGCAGAACCAAGACCCCCACCCCACTGCGGGCAGCATTTCCTCTGAGGGAACAGACTCACAGACATCTCTGGAGGATTCTCCCCAGACAAGCCCACCTGCATCGCTCTAACTGGAGTCCCATCACCACACTGAGGGTTGGAGGCTGTGATAGGGCCACTAGAGGGTAGCTTCAGACCATACAGCATCTCATCAGATGTAGCCATGGAGCACACTCAGAGGGCACCTCCTGCTGACTCCAGAAAACTCCAGCAAGATGGATTCTCACCCACACACAGTACATGTGGGAATTAGAATCCACGCTCAGTGAAGCAACAGTGGCCCCTGACTGCAGTCTGCTTTGGGAAGGGTAGTTGGGGCTCACCTTGCCGAGGTCTTACTCTTGGGCAGTCCAAACTGCCATTTGGGGTTCACATGGATGGGAAGAAGGAGTGGCCTCTTGTCTTGGGCCCCAGAGAAACAGACCCTGAAACAAAGATTCAGGTGTCTGCATGTTTGGCAGTGACCCCAGGAGCCACTGGGGAGGATGGCAGTGAGCCTGGGAAGGGAATAAAGGACTTCTTATCAAGCAAGCCCCTCTGTGGGCAACTGTGGCTCTGTCCTGACAGCAGGGAACAGTAGGACCTGCCCCTAAGCTGCCCACCTGAGGGTGGAGGCCGTCCAGCATTCATCTCCCACTCCTGCTATTTGGAACTTGTAGACTCCAGGCAGTGTCTATGTGGAGAAGCTGGAGCTGGATGCCAACCCTGTCTGGGGAAGGAGAAAGAGAGGACAAGGGCAGAAGCAGGGGCAGGGACAGGGCAGTGACAGGGCAGGGCCGGGGCTGGGGCAGGGGGAGAGACTCCATCACACAGGGCTCTCCCTGGGGGCCAGGATCACTGGCTCAAACTCAAGAAATCCCACAGAATCATGTTCTTGCATTCCAAAGACACCCCTCTCTCTGCCCATCCCCACGGTGACTAACCTCATCACCATGTCCCAGACTCAACATCTCCCACCCCACATCCTCTGGTACCCAGGGTCACAACAGTTGGGGGTAGAGGGGGAAGTTCGTTGTCTACGGGTGAGGGCAGGCACAAGGGGAAGAGGTCTGTCCAATCTAGAGTACCCAGAAGGCACCACGCCTTTCCCTGGGACAGAGTAGAGCCCCCTAGAACCTTCTCTGGGCACCATCACATTTTAGAGGGCTCTGAATCAGTCTCCACTACCAAGATGGCCTCCTGGCAGCCCAGTATGAATTTTTCAGGCCCTTGGAAGAGGGTGGAGTACCTGTCCTTCCACTAGTGAAACTGCAACGGGGGAAGAGAGGGAACCTGGAGCAGGCCGAGGAGGATGAGGTGTCTTGGGAGATGTCTCAGCCCCAAACGACTTCAAGCATCTTCTCAGACCCAGGATTTCTCCAAGTGCAGCCTGGAGCATGCCTGCTTCAGAACCACAAGCGAAGATGATGGAGAGCCAGCTTCCCCAGGGAGTGGGGCAGACTGAAAGGAGGCTCCTGGGCTGGGGGGGG
>NW_008481012.1:0-2834 GCF_000622305.1 Nannospalax galili
AACATTTTAGTCAATTTTATTTTATGTATGTGTTTTCCCTGCATGTATGTACACACATTATATATGTGCAATGCCACAGAGCCCCCTGGAACTGGAGTTACAGATAGTTGTTAGCCAATAGGTAGGTGCTGGTACTGAACCTGGGTCTTTTGAAAAAGCAGGGGGTGCTCTTAACCACTGAGCCATTTCTCCAGCCCTTATATGTTGTTCTGTTTAATCAATCAAACACGGTTTAAAATCATTTGAAAATATTGTTTATGAATGTGAATATTCATATAAATATGAAAGGATGTATTAGTTAAGGCATTTATGTGTAGCATATGCTCATTTATAATTTTTAAATTTTATGTATGTGAGTTTTGCTTGCATATATGTAATTGCACCATGTTCAAACAATGCTTGCAGAGGCAGAAGAGGGAGTCAGATCCCATGGAATTAGAGTTATGGATGGCCGTTAGCCACCACGTGGGTGCTGGGAATGGACCTTGTGTCCTCTGCAAGAGTAGCCAGTGCTCTTAACCTCTGAGCCAACTCTCCATGCCACCACATTCTCATTTTAATAAGCTAGGTCAATTGATGATAAAACGGAGTATCTAAAATTATTAGGAATAAATATCTAAAATTCTAATTAATTATTAAGATGCTGGTATACAAATCAGATAATATGATCAGGACATTATTGTCATAAAATAAACTGCCAAGACAGGGGACTGAGAGTCTGTAATAAATGAACAGGCTAGCCTTCAAGCTAGAGGAGCATACAAGGACCAGTGTATATAAGAATCTAAGAATTTAATTGTCTCCATTGATCAGGCTGCAAACTGAGGCATAATAGTCACTTTCAGTTCAGCAAGATAGTGATGCTAAAATTTTATAAGAAGCAACTATGCCACTCTTACCTATGATATTGAAGGAATGATAGGACTTGGCACATCGTCCTTTAATCTTTGTGGAGGAGAAATTTGGAAAAGAATGATGATTCATTTTTCCCTTTGTGTGTCTTCCTTCCCTCCCTCCTTTTCTTCTTATCTTCATTCTTCCTTTCTGACACATTAGAGAGACAATAATTCTGTGTTCTTTCTTGTCGTCCTTTTATCCTTCTTTACTTGTTCTTTCACATTTTTTTTTATTTTTTCTGTGTGCATGCATGGTGTGTGTGTGTGTGTATGTGTGTGTATGTACTGGGATGATGTTTGTGGGGGGCAGCATATAGCTGTGCATGCCACAGCCAGAAGACAATTTGTAGGAGTCAGTTCCCTCTATCACATGAGTCCCAAGAACCCAATTCAGGTTCACAGGCTAACAAGAACCTTTACCTGCTGAGTCATCACCCTGGCTCTCATCCTTCTTTAAAGCTGATTTCAACTTATACACGCAGGTAATGATGTTCTGATTAGGGATCCAGTAGCTAGGGAAATAAAATGACCAACTAATGAAGGGGATCTCATTGAAATAAAAGGCTTCCAGCCAGCAAAGGAAACTGTCAATCAAGTGAGGAGGCAGTCAACAAAATGGGAGAAAAATCTTTGCCAGCTGTACATTTGACAGAGCATTAGTATCTAGAATATGAGAAACCTGCAAAAATAAAACCATAAGCATCAAGAAAACACATAGCCCAGTTTAAAAACAAATGGGCTATTGAACTGAACAAAATGTTCTCATCAGAAATACAAATGGTCAGTAAACACTTGATATGGTCTTCAGCATGTTTAGCTATTTGTGAAATGCAGAATAAAATCGCTTTATGATTCTATCTCACCCTGATCAGAATGCTATTGTAAGAACTACAAATGACAATAAATGTTGGCATGGATGTAGGGAAGGGAAACCCTTAAACACTGTTGTCAGGAGTGTAAACTAGTGCAGTCACTCTGGAAACCTATCTGGAGATTATTCAAAAAACTAGAAATAGATCGCCAAATGCCCCAGCTGTACCACCCCTGGGCACATACACAAATGACTCTACACCCTCCTACAGAGATACTTACACATTGTGTGTTCATTGCTGCTCTATTGCAAATAGGAAATTAAATCAACCTAGATGTCCATTGATAGATGAGTGGCTAATAAATTCATGGTACATATACATAATGGAATATTTTTCAGCTGCAATGAAAAATTAAATGATGAAATTTACAGGCAAATGGATGGAACTGGAAAATATTATGCCAAATGAGGTCACCCAGGCCCCCAGAGGGAAATGCTGTATTTTCTGTCCCACACATTCATACTAGCTCTGAATCTTTGGCTTTGTGTACTTGGCCTAGAGTGCACACAGAAGTCAGGAAACTAGAAACAGGACCGTGTTGAATGTGTATGTTGTGGGGGGTCATTAATGAGGGGGACAGAAGGCAGCTGAAATGAGAGCAGAGCAGGAGAATACTGGTACCTGAACTGTTCACGCAAATAGTGAAGAGATAGGGACAAAATGAGGAGGCAGTGGATGAGCTCACCAAAAGGAAGTATGTGTATGAAGAAGCTACATAGGAACCCAAGATTTTGCAATCCAAGTGAAACAACATAAAACAAAAGGTTAATGGACACAAAAGTATTTAGGAAACATGTATCAGATTTAGGAAACATTTATCAGCCTTGATAAGCCTTTAGAAAGACAAATAATAATAGAGAATATGAAGCAAGGGTAGGAAGGGTAGTAAGGGGACCAGGAGAAAGGTGTTTGAATATGATCAAAATACACTGCACAAAATTCTCTCATCAATAAAAATATTTTTTAAAAGACATAAACATGATTCACCAGTATCAATACTTAGGATATTTACAGGATAATCAATGCTGAAGGTTGTCAATAAAGCTGTATATTTTTCTTTTTTGAA
>NW_008481013.1:0-2835 GCF_000622305.1 Nannospalax galili
TATGTTTTTATAGATGTGCATAAGTGATTATAGATGAATATTGTTTTCAAATGTCTTTGGGAAATCATTAAACAAATGAATTTTATCAGAGAACGAAGATAATTTCATCAAAATTCAACAGCAGAATTTATGAAGTCAGATATCGTAATGAAAAATAGAGACTAAGAAAAGGAAAAATTTTAAGAACTCTTGATTGAAGAGAAAATTTAAACTGAAATTACAGAAAACACTCTTTATGTTGGCTATAGACTTAATGCAAACTTTATCAAAATCTCAATAGCTTTTCTCAAGGAAATAAACTGAACCTAAGCTCATAAGGAAATGCAAGGAACCCCAAATAGTCAAAACGATATTAAAAAAGCAAAACCCAGGGAAGGGAATGCATTTCCCAATATCAGAAATCATTACAAAGATGCACTAATCAATACTGTGTGGTAGTAGCATTAAGATTGCACATAAAGAACAGTAGAACAAATCCAAATATCTATGCCAATATAAAAAATATCAGGATATCAGTATAAATCAATAGGAAAATAATAAGCTACTTTTGCATCATTGTAACTAAATAACAGACAAAAGAAAGATTTAATTCTGCTCATGGTTTCAGGGGAATTTCAGCTCATCATCTGGAGTGGTAACCCAGCAGGATTAGCTCCATCCATGACAGTGGGACTGTGAGGCAGCAACTGCATGTCAGGGACCAAAAAGCAGCAGACACAGGCCAGAACCATGAGTAAGTACAACCTTCAAGAATCTGCTCCCAGTGACCTACTTCTGCCATTCAGGCCCCACCTCCTAAAAGCCCCACAGCTTTCAAAATAGTGTCACAAGATGGGGACCAAGCATTCAAACCATGATCCTGTGATCATCATTTCATACACCATAACCTTCTGTCCCTGGCCCCCAAAGGTTCATGGGCATCTCATGATGCAAAATACATTCAATCCAACTTCTAGGATCCCAATAGACTTAATAATCTCAACACTGTACTAAAGCCCAAAGTCTCTGCTGAAACTTAAGGCAATTGCTTAGCTTTGAGGCCCTGTAGAGTCAAAAAGAAAGTTATATATTTTCAATATTCAATGGCACAGGGTAAATATTCCCATTCCAAAAGGAAGAATGGAAAAATAACAAGGAATGTTTGGACTAATGCAAGACTGAAACCCAGCAAGATAAACAATAAATCTTATAGCTCTATCCCTGGCAGATGGGACATGTGGTGAAATCATCTGTACTCCAACTGCCTCTGGTAGATCCTCCCTACAACCTGCTATCTGCAGCACACATGAGTTCTCCCTAAATCTGACTGCACTTGGCACCTGTAGCTTTCTTCAACAGATGCCCCATGTTCCTGGCATCTCTAACATTGTGGTGGCTCCATTGCAACTCAGCTAGGGTTGGGGGCTCATGATCCCCTCTGCCCTCCATGCTGAAATGTTGACTGGCTTTATCTTGTGCAAATTTTATGCAGGCAACCACAGCTGTTGTGAGTTCGTGAGTGCAGTGGTCCTGTCATGTCCAGTAGACACTGTTGCATTCAGACCTTCCCTGATATCTGGCTCTTACAAACTTTCTGCCCCTCTTCTGCAATTGTGCCTGAGCTTTTGGAGAAAGGCATGTGATTTAAATGTCCCATTCGTGACTGAGCACTCTTCAGAACTTATTCTCTGTACATTGGCTAGTTGTTAGTTTCTGTGTTAACCTCTGTTCACTGTACAAAGAAACCTCTCTGTTGAGGTCTGAGAGCTTCACCAATCTCTGGGTGTCGAGATACAAATTTAGAGGGCAGTTTCATACTATGTCTTTTCAGCAAAACAATTGTAGTAAGTTCACCCCTGGGGCCTGTGAGCTACCCAACCATGGTTCTTGGCCAGATTTACAGTACCTGACAAACATTTCTTCCTGTAGAGTGGGCCTTAAATTCAATCAGAAAGCAATTGGTTACCCTCATAACATTTGTGTCACTACTGCACCTATGGCCATATCTTGCTGTGCTGATTATTGGGGCTCACAAAGTTCAGAGCCAGGTGGGACTTCCAACAGCCGCCCCCCTCAGAAGCCTTAATATACCTTCTGGTAGTATGAAAGCTAGCCAGCAGGGCAGATGCTTTCTGGTCAGTATCAATTTGATTTCCTCATATCCTATGACCAAACATATAGTGCCTTCAGCAATAAGGTCTTACCATCAAGTTCTTATGGGCAACCAAGAGCAATGGCAGTAGCCTGAATTATTTGGGGGATTTCTGGGGTACCCTTAATCAACAACTTGAGAGGTGGTATCACACCTGACACTGGGTTTTTTATTTGTCAACCTATGGCTTCTAGCCCATTAATTTTTAATTCATTCTCATTCCAATTTTCAAATCACAGGTAGAGCACAGATTATTTGCCAGAATTTAATATGAATGGTCTATAATCCAGTTCCTGATAGAGTCCATATTTCCATCCAAAATTTCTTGAGCAGTATTTACTTTCCCTATTCCTACCAGTACTCCTATATTTCAAACTCCTGGTGGAATCACCCATTAAGTAGAGCTTACCACATTGTAGGGCTTTAGCTCATATCCATAAATTCTTCTATATCTCCCTGCAAACCCACTAGTTCAAAGGCATAAGAATCCCATGGTCAAGCTTATCACAGCAACAACTCCACTTGCTTAAAATTTTTCTGTAATATTTACTTTTGTGTCTCTGTCATCAAATGCCTGATAACAAATTAAAGGAGAAAAAGTTTGTTTTGGTTCTTGGTTTTAGATGGCATGAGTGAGGCTTCCTGGGTGTCAGCTTGACTGGGTCTGGGATTAACTGAAATGAGAGAGATCTTCTTGATTGGAT
>NW_008481014.1:0-2835 GCF_000622305.1 Nannospalax galili
TGAAGGAAGGAAGGAAAGAGGGAAAGAAGGAAGGAAGCAGTAGTAAAAGAGAAGCAGGTCAGCAAGTGGCACCTTCTCATCAATTAATTTTGCCAGGTTAGGTGGTGCCAGTTTATAATCACAGTTACTCAGGAGGCTGAGGCAGGAGAATGGTATGTTCAAAACCAACCTGAGCAATTCAGTGAATCCCTGTCTCAAAATAAAAATTAAAAGAATGTTGGGGATACAGCTCAGTGTTAGAATCCTTGCATGACGTGCACAAGGCCTTGGGGTTCAATTCCCAGTACCATAAGAATTTTATTAAGAAGTTTTAATTGCCTGTATTGTCCAGCATCTTGCTGTCTGGACACAGGAATTGGCAGAGACTCTGGTGTGGCGTGTTTGGCACTTACTGCTCTACTTTCAAGCTAGTCGTCTTTCTTTTGAAAAACACATCCATCATGATGGAAAGGGAATCAAAAGTTGTTTGGATTTTCTTACTTTCACTTCTCTTTCATCTCTTCCTTTTGAATTTTTCCATCCTTATTTTTCCCTGAAGAACCTTAGCATTGGGTTTACTTGCTGACTTAATTGGCTTACTGGACTTTGGAGATTATATCAAAACACTGTGGTTTGCTTTCGGCACATGCTGTGAAATTTTCTTGAAGACAAGCACCTTGTTTGCTATCTTCTTTGTTATTTATCCATTTTGTCAAATTATTGCAAATAGAAGTCTCAAGCAAGATCTTTAGAAACTGACTTCAGATGTTGGTTTTCTTCCAAAGGACAGTTATTAAAATAAACCGCTCCCACTGTCCACTTTCTTTTCTCTTATTTTTCCTATAAAGCAATGTCATCACTTTTTTCTTAGTATTATATTTCTCTTCAATAATTGATATGTTACATTAAAGGAACACAAAATGATCTTAATTATGCAATAATGATCAAGGCCGAGTGCTTCCTGGGAACTAATGGTTATCTGAGAGGAGGCGATGGCTTGAGGTCCAGCTGGTTATTAAGCCTCAGGAAATGCCGAGGGCCAAGATTTGTATTATTTCTCTCAGATGAGAAAGAACCAAAATAATAAAAAAATGGCAAAATGGATTCTTTTTCCACTAATGGGTAAAATGGCCTCAATTTGGATGCAGAAGACTGTTCAGTAAAAGGAATGTGTTCCGTAATAACTAAGTAAAAATTTTCAGTGGTCTCTGCTTTTTGTCCATAATGCAGTATAGAACAAATAATATTCTATTATTGATTTGAAATTTTAATACTACTGTAATGCATCACAGCTTTGAGTTTTTGGCCAGTTTTGAAAGTACTATGGTATATATAGTATGTATAACATTTGCTCTGATGGCTGTTCAAGCTAGAAATAGATTACATTTGCATTTAATATAAAAAATTAATTACTTTACTTCTAAAATATTTAGTAGGAGTAATCTGCTGAAAATCTACCAAAGAAGACCATAGGCTTTATTTCCTTTTATTCCTAAGGTTCTTTCCTGTGAAATGCCGAGGAAAGAGATTGACCAAAGATAAGCTGTTTCCACAGATCTGTTGCCTCTGAGATTTCAATGCAGTTAGAGATGTGTCAATTGACCTGCAAGGGAGAATCACTCCAGAACAGAAGACAGAACTTCCAATGTAACTCTGAGATGTGGGCACTGCATATGAAAACTAGGAGTTTTATGATTATTAGTGATATAAAATGTAGCTATTAATGCAATTGCTCTATCAACTTGACCAAGTAAAACAGCATACTATTTCACATATTTGCAGTATTTTGGTGGAGTATGTGAAAAGGCATTGTGGTCCATTCACTGGGTGCCTAGTGGCCAAAGATGAAATTATTTAGTGACAAAACTAATGAAGAAATGTTGGATTATAAACCAAATAATCATGAGTCCCTAACTAACATAAATGAACAATGGGACACACGAATAAATGAGGAAATTTTATTCTCCCGTGTAGAAGATTACCAATGGTTTTAAGCAGCTGCTTCACTTTCAAAGAGATAGAGTACAAATTCCATGTTCTTTAACATGATAATATTAGTAATCCCTCCCCCACACAACTGCAGCATGAAAAGACAGGAAATTAATAAAATACAGCACTGGAGATAAAGCCGATATGATACTCATATCAGTTCTTAACGAAATCATCAAGTTTAGACTCTTGTTACATTCAGTGTAGAATTTTACCTGATTGTGTTTGGCTTCATAATGACTGCAGGTGTCCTTGACAGAGAAAGTTCAGAAGCCATGGACTTTGTGGAAACACGATTTTTTTTATCTGCCTCTATGAAAGTGCATTATAAAATAAACATATGGCCACACACTTCAATGATTGCCAAGACATATGTTAGCAGGTGTATGGTACACCCTGCTGAGGATTTAGAGAAAAATATATCAAAACAAACTCCATAATGTGAAATGTTGAAGGACATGCCCCAGCACTCAGGAGACTGAGGCATGTAGATCTCTATGAGATCCAGTGTAGCCTGGTCTACTTACAGACCTCCAGACCAGCTAGGGTTCCAGGGAGAGCCTGTGTCAAAAAGAAAAAAAGAAAAAAAAGTAAAAGTTATAATAAAATGCAAAATTAATTTTCTTCATGGTCCTTGTTTCTTCCAGCAATTCTGGAATCCACTATTATACCATGAAGGCTCATTACATTTGCTGAATATATTTAACAAGTATGATATTTAAGGTATTTGTTAGATATAACTTTACTACTAAATACGTTCCCTATTTTGGGTTACAAAGAAAAATATGTGAAAGAATATATGATTTTCAACCATAACTGACTTGTTTCCTAACACAGTGTTTTATGGTTGGTAGGATTATGTGCAAA
>NW_008481015.1:0-2835 GCF_000622305.1 Nannospalax galili
TGTGTGTGTGTGTGTGTGTGTGTGAATATATAGGGTTTATACATCTAAAGTTGTTAAGGCTTAAATGGCACTTGAACTTTTAGGGGACTCTGCAACATCTTGTGATCATCACAAACCCTCAGAGCAGTGGGTCTCCCTGATGTCTTCTCTTGCAGCTGAGGAAACTGTGTGAGGCACAGTTTGGTGTGCAGGCATCTGGCTGGTCACCTCTGTATGGCTTTGTAGATTTGAGGATGAGGGGGATGAATTAAGATTGGGGACATATTGGGGCATGCTAGGTCAAAGAGGTACTAGGATATTGAAGTAGAGGTATATAGCAAGAAAATAGAAATATTCTAAAATTTGGAGTGGAGCTGGAATAGCTGAAGCCTGGCATCCAACAAGCCCATTAAAGGAGTGTGTAAAAATGGAGACATTAAGTGAGCAGAAGTTACACAGGGCATGACTGCTCTAGCACTCCCAGAATCCTCTCCCAACCAGACTATGGATACTCTTTCCCAGGACATGTTCCTTTGCTATCTATCTATGGACACTTCTCTGTGATCTTCTACCCTTGGAAGGGGATGGGATCCATGTGAACCAACACAGATGTGGTGTATGTGATCATGCTCAACATCCCATCACAAAGTCATCCTCACTCACTTCTCCTGAGCACTCTTCCCAACTCACATCTCCAGTTTCCCATTGGCCACTGGGACTCTAGAATTCCCAGGGAAGGGAGGTATGTTTACATCAAAGGGAAGAAGACTGAATTACCAAAGTCTTCCTCTATGCCGGGTCCTGGCTGGGCCTTGTAGACTAAAAGAGCTGTGCATGCCCTTGTAGAACACCCATACTGAGGCACAAACAGACACAAATAAGCACACAGAATGCTGTAGAATAAAGACTGTAGATGAGGATTCACACAGAGAAAGGGGCCAAGATTGCATGGGAAAAGAGCAGGTGGGGATACTGGTCCATCCTGTGGATGGCACATTGAGACCTGCTGTGTAGAGAGACAACGCCCCACTCTGCAGTATGTGACTGGACACCTCAAACCATGCACAAACATTTCATTTCTTTCTTAACCATCCTCTCTCCCTTGTGACTAGGTGGTCCCCAATCACCAATGCCAGTTGGCAGATTCTCTTCTCCCCTGATGGACTCATCAGTAGCCTGGAGGAACTGGACCTAAGTGGAAATCAGCTGAGCTGTTCAGCAGTGCAGCGTCTTTGTGAGACCCTGAGATGCCCCAACTGCCACCTGGAGACCTTGTGGTGGGTCTGTCCTGAGTTTTCCAGGGGCAGAGGGAGGGGGAAAGCAAAAGCAGAAGTGGAGTCTCAGATATGGCTTGGTCCTTGAGCTTATCAGACTTTCATTGAACCCCTCCCTGACTGT
Organism: Nannospalax galili; assembly: GCF_000622305.1. Lineage (NCBI taxonomy): Eukaryota > Metazoa > Chordata > Mammalia > Rodentia > Spalacidae > Nannospalax > Nannospalax galili. The sequence continues at coordinate 1,378 of NW_008481015.1, forward strand.
GCCTCTGACAGATCCCAGGGTTCCTGTGATAAATAAATAGGCTTCTTTTCTCAAGGAATGTGTAAGAGACTGGCATTAATGAAGGAACTCCACTAACAAGGATGTAACAACAGGGCCAGGAGGCCTCTGGTGGAGAAAAATCCTGAGGAAGTGGCTAGAAAGAGATCTAAAGCATATAGAGGAAGTGACTAAGTGATGTAGGGGTAGAAAGCTCCAGGCCAAGGGAATGGCATCTCCTTCATTCCCTCCCATGCTCTGCCTCTTGTAGCCACCCTTCTACTTTCTGTTTCTGTCCACCTAGATAGACATGGCAGGTCAAAGAGCTTAGTGCTTTCAGCACAGCATGCCAGGTACAAGCAGGTGCCTGGCTTCGGAAAGCTCATATACCAGACCCCAAAATGTACTGGAGAACCCAGTATATTCCCTCTGCTCTAAATAAACTTTTCATATTCCCCCTCAACTTTTTAGTACTAGAAGCTCATTGGTTTAGCTGCTAGCATAGCAATACCATTAATATTGAAGACACCAAGGCATCTATTGCCCACTGACTCCAGTTATTTGGCTGGGTCAATGTGCTTAATAGTTAAACTCAGGTATACTAACGGGACATAGATACATTATACAACATACAAGATTGATGTCAGTGGGAGAGCTCCTATGAATCTGACCAGAAATAATAAAGGGAGGTAACCTGCATCCTATGGAGTAACAGATACAATAGGAAAATTAAACAATCTCAAGTTACTGCAAGCCAGAGAAGCCCTCATCTTCCTTTTATGAGGGTCACTATTACCAGAAAGGGAAGCTCTGCTAATGAACCCTGAGGAAAATGATGCTATGCATGTCCCATGCAGGCTGGTCAGCTGTGGCCTCACATCCAGCTGCTGCCAAGATCTGGCCTCTGTGCTCAGCACCACTCCCAGCGTGACAAAGCTAGACCTGCAGCTGAATGACTTGGGTAACCATGGTGTGAGGCAGCTGTGTGAAGGGCTCAGGCATCCTGACTGCCGTCTCAGGTTCCTGTGGTAAGTAAGGCATTATGGATCCCTTCTGAGCAGAGGGCAGGTAACAGACACAGGTGGGACACTGGAGGATGGGACATGGAAAAGAAAAGGGACAGATAAATGTATAGTTGGCCTGGCCCTTCCAGCTATGCCTGTTACACACCCTGTGACTTGGACAAATCACTGCCTTCTCTTAATTCAGTTTCCTCATCTATTTAATGGGGATGTAATACTTCATGGATTATAATGTCAAAAATACACATATGTAAAAATGGATGGTCAGGTAGGCAGTTGGGCATGGTAAAATATTTATTAACCAAGCTGAGTGTACTAAGGGGCTCCCAGGCCCACTTCATCCAGAGCAATGCTTCACCCATTCAATTACTTATTCACTCATTCATTTACCCTCCCTTCCTCCCTCCCTCCCTCCCTCCCTCCCTCCCTTCCTTCCTTC
>NW_008481016.1:0-2836 GCF_000622305.1 Nannospalax galili
AGTTGCCCTGTTACCCTGTGCCTCAGGGGAATCCCCCTTCTGATGTCCTTTGTAGTACACAGTGGCCACCCTTTCGGATAGCCATATGCCTTTTAGCAGCGTCAAGATCTTCCCTTTGTTTTTTGTCTCCTTCCCAGCCGAGGTGAGGAGTCCTCTTTCTTGGCAAAAGGCCTCATGTATATGAGCAGTGGCAAATGTGCACTGACTGTCTGTATACACAGTGTTAGCCTTATCCCTTCCACATCAGAGTGCCTCGATTAGGACTATGAGTTTGGCTCCTTGGGCAGAAGTTCGTTGGCTGAGAATCTGGGCCCAGTCTGGTCTTTCATGATAACTGCAGCCCCAGCATATCTGAGGCTATTTAAGACAAAGCTGTTTCCATGCGTATACAGCACCTCATCTGCCACCCATAAGGGGACATCAGTCAAGTCCCACCTGGTGGATTCAACACACTCATGTAAAGGTTGCTCTGCATCATCATCTGGCAACAGGCTTGCTGGGTTGAGGGCCTAAGTCCTGTAAAACCTTATATGAGGTTGATCTAGAAGAAGCACCTGGTAATGAATCAACCAGGCATCTGATATCCATCTCTCTGGAGTTCCTCTCAGGAGGGCCTTAACTGAGTGAAGAGTGGTCAAAAGAAGTTCTTGCCCCAGGGTCAACTTATTAGCTTCCCTTACTAGTAGGACAGTGGCAGCTACTGCCCATATACAGCTTGGTCATCTAAGATCTAGTCTTTTAGATAGGTAGGCCACAGGCTGTTTTCATGGCCCCAAGGTGTGAGCTAGAACTCCCTTGGCTATGCCCTGAGCCTCATCCACAAACAAGTGGAATGGCTTGGTAATGTCTGGGAGAGCCAGAGCCAGTGAAAAGACAAGGGCCCTCTCTAGGACTTCAAAGGCTTCTCAGTCCACTCTCAGTCTCAGTCCATACTAGAGGTTGGTCCCCTCTAAGGCTGGCATACAGAAGTTTTACTTTTTCAGAAAACCCTGAAATCCACGGGTGACAATAACCAACTGCCCCCAGGATTTACCTTGTCTTTTATTTTTCAGGGTGGGGAATCTGCAAAATTGTGGAGATGTGACCATGAGCCAGAGTGTGCTTTCCTTCCTCCAGGTTGTACCCTGGATAGGTGACACAGGGCATGCAGAGCTGAGCCTTCCTTGCTGATATGCGCTACCCCACTGTCTGGAGGGTCTCCAAGAGTTCCTTGGTGGCCTCTCTGCCCTTCTTCCATCTTGGAGGTCATGATGAGATCATCCACATATTGGAGTAGGGTACTTTCTGGATGTTTGTAGTGGAACTTCAGGAGGTCGGCACGCAGAGCTTCACTGAACAGAGTTGGAGAATTTTAAACCCTTGAGGTAGTCTAGTCCAAGTCAGTTGGCCTGTGTATCCTCCCTCTGGTCTTCCCGTTCACACACGAAGAGGGACTGGCTGACAGGTACCAGGGGTAGGGAGAAGAAGGCATCTTTCAAGTCCAGAACTGTTTAGACCTGTTTTTCTGGGGGTAGGAGGCTCAGGAGAGTATAGGGGTTTGCGAATAGATGGTGAATGGTCTTGACCCACTTATTAACCTCCCTGAGATCCTGCATAGGCTCATAGTCTTGAGTCCCAAGCTTCAGGACCTGAAACAATGGCGTGCTCCAAGAGCAATGGCAGGGAATGAGAATCCCTGCTTCTTTTAGCCTATTTATGTGCTTGGCTATTCCTTGCTTTGCCTCTCAACTCATGGGAAATTGTCTGACTCTCACAGGGATTGCTGTGCTTAGCAACTGGATGATAATTGGGCATCAGGGGGCAGCCAGACCTCAGGGGTTGCTCTCAGCCCACACATAAGGGAATGGTTGTTGAAGAGCCTGCAAGTACCCTGGAGGCTGGGCATCTTTACTAACAGTTTGTATTAGTTTCAGGAGATACTCTTCAGACAAGGGACAAGTCACCAGAATCCTAGTTCAGATCAAATATGAGCCTAGGGAAAGACTTGCCTCCATTTTCCCCCAAAAGATAGTGGCCTTTAGCTTTTGAAGGTATGGGCAGTCTGGTGTGACAAGGAAGGAATTAGTCACAATACCCTGTCTCAAGTCCACTGTTAAGATGGTAGTCCATGAATAAGAGGCAGTCTTGTTGGTTGCTTCCTGGATTGATAACTTTTGGAGTTTTGTAGGTCCCAAAGGTGCCTTCAATACTGAATAAGCCACTCCTGAATCTACTAGGAATCTAAAAGGTTTGCCCCCAGTTTTTACTGTTACCATGGGTTCCTGGAGTTCACTGGGATGGAAGCCTGGCCCCATCAATCCTCCCCAAGTTGGAGGATAGGGCGGCCTCCTTCTCTTTTTTCACTCAGTGGGGACAGTTGTTCTTCCAGTGTCCCTTCTTACAATAGGCACACTGACCTTTTTCTAGCCCTTTCCTTCCTTGTTGCTTCTGGCTTCCTCCCCTTAGATTCCTACCATCTATCTGCCTCTCTGAGAGCTGTTACCACCATTCTAGTCAGTTTTTTGTTCTGTTTATCTTCCACAGTGTCACGGTTATTGAAAACTTTCTGGGCAATCGCTAACAACTGTGACCTATTAATGCCCTCAAACCCTTCTAGTTTCTGCAATTTCCTTTTAATGTCTGTGGGTGATTGTGTGACAAAGGCAATATTTGTGGCCTGCTGGTTTTCTGGAGCAAAAAGATCTATTGGGGTAAAGATGCGATAGGCCTCCCTAAGGTGCTCCAGGAACCCAGCAAGTGATTCTTGAGGTTCCCGAATCACCTCGCTGACCTTGGAAAGATTCATCAGTCTCCTAAACAGCCATCTTTATTCCTCTTAAAGGACTTGGTGAAAGTT
>NW_008481017.1:0-2838 GCF_000622305.1 Nannospalax galili
TTCCAAGCTTTTCCACAAGGGAGTGTTGAGTTGGGACTGTCCCAGCTGGTCCAAATGTTGTGAGTACAGTGTGGCCTTTGTGGTGCAATCCCAGTGGAAGTATGTCTCAGACCCGAGGACCCACCTGGATCCTTAGCCTCTTCCCACCATGGATTGACATCCTTCAGTGTCTTGCCAGACTGTTATCTACTGTGGAAACCAGTGCCCAGCCCACAGTGGGGATACTGAACTCTCCTCCAGGTTCTGTCCTCTACCAGCAGATGGCGATGGAGCTCACTTAAGGAGCATGCTCAACACAGGTGTGCTCCTCAGATGCCAGGGTCCATACAGAACTTTCCCTGATACACAGGAAAGCATTCCTCCACCTGAGAAAACGGCACAGATGCACATTAGAGCTTCATTTCTTGTAGAGGTGACTTCAGTCCATGAGACTTGTAAGCATAGGGTCTTCTTGGAAGGCTCAGCCAACTGGATGCAACAAGAGCTTTTTCAGGAACAAGTAGGTCTAACTATTAGGGGCAGGAGAGGTGCCTTTCTACTGGCTGCCGAGGCTCCCGCACTGGGCACTGAGCTGGTGTCTCCGTGGGCTACCCTGGGTCTGTAATGTTTAGTCTGGCTTCTGTCTGCCTTTGAGTTTACCAGAGTCCAGGTGTTTTCTTAGAGGACAGATGTTTAGTTTCTTAGCCCCCCTTCCCAATGCTGAGAGAATACAGAGAACACAGAGCTCTTTCCCGGGAGCTGGCTGAGAGCTCCAGGGAGCATGGCCAGCTTTTCTTTTCTTTGCCTCCTTATTCACCTTCAGATTTATAACATCATGGCTGATTGGGCACTTTATGACACATTTTTTGCTCTCTAGGATTTTATGACCACATTAGGAGAGGGTGGACAGGATCAAATAAAGCCAGGAGCTGGAGAGATAGAGGCCTGAGTTCTGGGATCTTCTTTACCTCGTAGCTTGTTTGAGTGACCCTGACACATTCCTTGTCTTCAATGGCCTGTACTTTTCCAATCTGTGAAACAGGTAGGTGGGCCTCGGTTATTGCCAGGCTTTCATTTCTGACCCCCCTGTCACCGTAGATTTTTCTGTCCTCTTTTTGTCATCTCACAGAATTTGGGATGGGGATATCTAAACAGGCTGAATGCTACCCATCATTTAAAATGTCCCGTCGTCCTTTCTCACCCACATTTCTCCTTGTGCATCACAGCTTTCATTTCTTCCTTGCTTCTGGGACAGTCATCTCATTTCTTCCTTAAATTTCCATGGTCCTGCTTCCAGCCCATTAGCTGTCCCACCAGCATCTTCCCAGGGCTGTGCCTGTGACTGCTTTTTTCTCAAAGTCCCTTCCAACATTACCTCTAAAATCATCCAGAAGTCGTTCTCACAGAGAGATTGCTCCACCAAGACCAGAGTGTGGAGAGCAGGTCCCTTTAATCAGTCACATTCTGATGAATCCTAGTGTTTTTAGTGAGCACCAACCTCTGTTTACTAGTGACATTTATAACCTGACATCTTGTTTTATCATTCATAAAAGGACGGCCTTTGCTCAGGTTTCCTTGTGACAGTGTAGGCTGCACAGGGCATGTGGGCCTCCCTGATGGGTGTGTCCTTTGCCTAGCCTGGACCAAGCACTCTGTTTCCATGTGAAGGGTCACTCTATGGTGAGCTGCACCTGCTTTCCTTCCTCGTCAGTTACCTCCCTAGCTAAGCCCCTTGAGTTCCAGGCTGACTAGGGTGACACTGCCTCTCTGAGGGCTGCTTTGAGTGTAAGGAGTTATAGTGTTCAAACATCTCAGATTCATATGTCTCAGGCTATGTTGGGCTTCCCCCCACCCCCCAGCCATTCCCTAAGGGCAGCGAAAGTGCTCAGATCTTGGAAGAGCTCCTTAAGACAAGACTAGGACTCTGCTAGTGAAGGAGAGCCTCTTCAGGAAGCATCCAGTGCAGCACAAATACTAAAATTGGAAAGACACAGCGAAGAGTAGCTCAACCCCTGTGCAAAGAAGCTTCTCATGTCACTCTGCCTACCCTCCAGGAACGTGCTTTCTCTGCAAAGACTAGGAGCAGAGGCAGAGTGAGTTAGTGACCAGTGTCAGTCATGTGTGACAGGTATGGTCATGATTGTCCAGAGCTGCTGCAGTGCACCAGGACTTCGATGCCTAGACAGCCCAGAGGATGCACGTGACAAGGGGTGAGCTTTCCATAGTTCCTGTACATAGATGCGCTAATGGCTTCTGCATCGGAAATTCCTTCAGTCCCAGTAAAAATGGCCAGAAGTTCTTTGTTTTCTTCCTCTGAGGTCCACATTGGCCAGTCGGTTGCTCTAGGATTTGTCTTAGGTCTCAAGGTCTTCAGTCCTTCTGCCTACTCCTGGGGCAGGCTGTGGTAAAGCCAGAATGTGTCTCTGAGCCACGCTGGTGAGAATGGAAGTCAGTGTACTGGAAGGAGCCTGGTGCATTGAGCTTTCAAGTCAAGTCAAAGTTCCATTTCCACTACAGCACAGACTTCTTTCTTACATAATCTTGGGATAATGTTTTTAACCTTTTTTTTGTTTTGTTTTTGAGACTAGGTCTTATGTAGCCCAGGTTGGCCTCAAGCTTGCTGAGGCCCACTGTGAACGCCTGATCCTCCTGCTCCCACTCTCAAGGGCTGGCATTATAGGTGGATGTTACTATGCCTGACCTGTTTCTAACCTTTGTATAGTACTGTTTCTTCATCTAAAAGTGGAGCAATTCTACATAACGCTGGGCAGTGATTAGACACAAACTATTGTCTAAGTAATGCTATACAGTTAAAACTACTCAGGAAATGGTGCTGCTGTGTGGCTGTCACCCTTGATG
>NW_008481018.1:0-2836 GCF_000622305.1 Nannospalax galili
TGAAACTGGAACTACGGATGGTTGATAACCAGCATGTGGGTGCTGGGAGTCGATCTTGGGTCCTCTGGAAGAACAGCAAGTGCTCTTAACCACTGAACTATCTCTCCAGCCCAACATTTTTCAGTTGTATAATTTCTCTCATCTTTACTTAGTCAAGCTGAGCAACATGGCAAATTAAAATAATACTTCCTAAATTTAAAAAGCTGATTTAAGTCTTGGCTTTTGTACTTAATGTCTATGTAACCCCTCTCAAATTAATTCATCTCTATAGACCTTGGGGTTCTCATCTTTCAAATAATGCAGTAAGGTCAGGAAATCTGAGGCCCCTTCCTTGTAGTTCTCAGCCTGGTGTTTTCCCCATGAAATAAGGGGTTGTCACCAAGCTCATCATTAGGAAAGCTAGATGTAAATTGCTTAGCCTGAACACTGAGATCCACCTCACTGCTTCACTGGGGTCAGACTGCTGCTTCTAGAAATAGTGCTGAGAACTCTCAGCATCTGTGTGGACTTCTGTGCTTAAGATGGAATATTTAATAAAGCACGTTCTGCCTTTGACGTGCTGGAATATTTCATTCTTCTTGTTTAACTTCTATGTGGTCAGATCTTCATTTCTGACATCTGCAGTTGGCCACAGCTTACGTGAATTTCCCTAGGAAAAGCTGATCCAGAGCTAGCTTGCAATTTATGTCAATTTGGGCATGAATATTCATGTACTTTAGAGGCATAGTTAAAAACACAATTCCAGCATTAAGTCTGGAAACAAAAATATGCCTACATAGGATTTATTATATTCAAGGTTCCCTTAAGAAATTTCATGTGCCTACAAACTTAGCTTCCAGTTCAAGTGAAACCTTTCTGCAGTTATATGTTTACAGATGGGAATAACTTTCTATATTAGTCTCTGTCCGGGCAAGAAAAAGTTGGTATATTCAAACCCAGTGATTTAAAAGACTTAAAGGAACTATTTAGAAATATGCAGCCTGGTTTTAGAAAACCAACAGACCATAAGAGTACCTCCAGAGCTACAATCAGGAATCAGTAAAGTTGCCACCGTGACCCCAAAGGGACAGGAAGAGGAAGTATTTGCAGAACCCAAGGCAAGCGGCTGCATAGAGGGGCCTGCTTACAAGAAGTTGTAAAGGGGGCCAGACAACCACAGCGATCACCAAGAAGGGAGCCTGACAAGTACCCTCTTCTCCATTTCCAATGCCTGCCAATGCTTCCTATTAGCCAAACCAATCTAAGTTCAAAGGATAAGAGAATCCACTGATGCTCTCCACTGGCCAGGATTCAGAGCCTGGGGGGAGAGTGGATGAGAGGCATCCCTCTCAAGGCCATACACATGCTCTCTTAGTACTTTCATGAGCCCAGCAGAGTCTCATTCACCTCACCCTGGGCCAAGCATATTTGATCAAGTGACTTGAGAGTTGCTTAGGATAGATTAAGAAAGATGAATTACCTTTTAACCCATAAGCATAAACAAAACAGTTTGATAAAGATTTCAAAATATCTCTTTTGACTTCCCCCCTGCAGGATCCCCTAAATGTTCTAGTCATACGTGAAATAAACAGGGACTAGTATGTTAACAAGCTGGCATTGCTACTGAACTCTGGATTTTGATTATTTTGTCAGCATATGTTGCTACTTCCAAATGCATATTTTTCACATCCTTTTGTTGTTTGTTTGTTGAATTGTATTTTGTTTGTGAAACATGATCTCCCTGTAGCCCCAGCTGGCCTGGAACTCCCTAAGTGGGAGTAGGCTGGCTTTAATCTCATAGAGATCTGCCTGCCTCCACCTCCTGAGTGCTGGGATTAAAGGCGTATGCCACCATGCCTGGCTCATTTTTCTTATCTTAACATTTATGAAGTCAAGTGCATCATTCAATCAGTGGTGTCCCAAATATAATTAACAGTAATTTTTCTTATAAATATATAAAGTAATAGTGTGCCCTGTTATTGACATGATCTTGGGTTTAGTGAAAACCAGTATAAGTACTTTCAATATGTTTTTTTATGTCTTTCAAAAATATCTAGCATGTAGCAATGGTCTTGATATTTTCAGCCAGTGTTTCATGAATGAATAGGTAAAGGAAGGAAAAGAGAGCCCAGTTGTTCTCATTGGTATTTAGCTTCAGAATGTAAATAGGGTGTCAGCAAAAGCATAAATTCCTATGCAACCTTCGAGCTGTCCTCTGATCTTCTCAGTGATGGGCTGAAATGCCTGAATAATGTTTTAGCTATGAGCATCCACTTAACACCCATTATTTCATTTCCTGCCAAATTGATGCTAATTCTATTCCCATGCTATGCATTTTCTGTGGTCTCGGTGATAATTTGAGAACCTATTTCACAGCAAAATTCTGCCCACTCTCACCTTGTCCTTCCATCGGTTCTAACACAGCTTCCTTTCACCAGTTCTTGATTTACTTTCCTGATGTTAAACCAAACTACATTATTTTTATGTAATTCTAGCACTAAGCATGCGTTCTTTAACTTTCTAAGTTTAAGCATTCAATTTCACTTTAGCACAGTCACACATAAGTGTGTGTTGGCCCCATGCTTAATAGCACTTGGTTTGAACCAAAGAATATTATTTTTCTAGTGATTTACCTTTTTTCTAGCAATTTACTTTAATCCCTCTCAGCAAGAGGTGAAAATTATTTTCTTCTCTTTTGATGAGTCATGGCAGTAACAGCTTCCTAACTCACCCATTATCTCTTCCTGTCAATTTCCTTTTTAAAATTAAGATATTTATTCATTTTTAGCAAAAGTAAAATTATGCATTAAAACTAAGACTTAACTCTTTCGGAACTTCTAAGAAAGAAGCTTTTTTT
>NW_008481019.1:0-2833 GCF_000622305.1 Nannospalax galili
CTGCCCTGAGTTCCTACCTTGGGCTCCCTCAGTGATGAACTGTGACCCAGGGGATGTGAGTCAAATCAACCCTTTCCTCCGCAAGTTAGTATTGGTCAGAGTGTTTTGCCACGGCAATGGAGAAACAGACTAGAACACTGCACTTTGGCGAATGCTGCCACCATTACTGCTCCTATGTACAGATGACAAGTGAGGAGAAGCCTCTGACAGGGAAAGGCTAAGGTCACTTATTAAAACCCCACAAGAGGTAGTGTTCTAGGAGATCAACAGTGTGATCCCCACCAGACTAAGCTGGGCACCAAGTTCAGAAAGCCATCTTCACTGGCCTTCTGGGATTCCCCTGCAGGTTAATATTCTGTTCCCTGCTTCAGTGGCCACACCCAGGACCACCCTCAGGGCCTCTGGCCCAATACCAGATAATCATGGTTCCCTGGTTGCTTCCTCTCTCCCCATATTTTGCTAGAGAGGAAATGTTGGCAGTCTGAAGGAATAACACGAAGTCATGTGGGGCTTTCCAAGGGAAGTGTGTGATTTTTGAGGGTAGTGGTCTTTGGAGGCATTTTCCTTTAGGAAAGTGACAATGTGGTTGCTGTATGACCTGGAATCTTTTTTCAGGCTGTGATGGTGGCCCCGTATCCATGCTCTGTCTGCCAGGAATAATCCCTCATTCATCATTTATTCATTTAAATGATCATTTATTCCAGCCCTTTTCTTTTCCAGGGGTATAAAGGAGAGCAGGTTGCTCAAGAAGGTTACGATTCATTGGTAGAGACAACTGGATGGGTTGGTCAGAGTAAAGAGTAGTCAGTGTCAGTGAGACAGCCGGCCTTTACAAAAGCACAAATCAGGCAGACGGCCCAGAGCCCCGGGCAGCAGAACTTCTGCCGGACTTGAGGTTTAGCTACCATGTGAGGGTTAAGGTAGGAACGCAAGTACTAGCAGAAAGTTTTCCTCCAGCATCGTGAAGGCAGGACCAGCGATGTGAATGGCTTAGCGCAGCACCAACACTTTAAGAGCCTCATGAGTTCCTGGAGTTCCTGACTGTAAATATCCCAGGGAGAAATGTCCTCGGATGTCCAGGTTCAGGGCTGCCATCACCCTAAAGTGCCACCAGGGGGAGATCGTGCCTTGTTATCGGATAGTCCAGAGCCTTTTCTACATTTTCTCCTGTAGGTGCTGGTTATTTCCACTTTGGGAAACCGTTAACAAAGTCCATGTCTGGGCAGCCCCTGCTTGTGCCAGAGCAGAACCTACAGGACTCCTGACTGCCTTGCTCTGGTGTTTTCTCTTACAGTTCAGATTCTTTCCTCTAAATTCACTAGCTCACAACAGCCCCAATTCCCCCCAAACAGCCAGTTTTGTCCTCTACCTCCTTCCTGTTTTGTTCCACCCGACCAGCCATGCACAGGGCCTACCCTTTAGAGAAGCACCTCGGGCCAACTTGACATCATATCTAACCCCAGTCACACCCCCAGAGTTCCCATGGGATAGGAAAGTGGTCTCCCACAAAGGTTCTTGAGTTAGAAATGTGTCTGTGGTGTTTTGAGCTGGATGGTTTTGGTCCACATGGCTTTGGAGAGGATCTTATAGTGACAAGATACAGAAGGAGGCCTGTTGTTCATCCCTCTCTCTGTTGGTGACCTAGGGCAGTCACATGCTTCCATCTATGAAATAAAGATTAAAAAGAATTAGATTCTTCCTTAAATGGTTGGAAGAAAAGGGGTCACAAGAAAAAGTATTATGGTCAAGGTTTTTATTCCTTTCCTCCCTTAACCATGATGGAAACAATCAGCTAGATCTTTTAAAAAATACTTTTTTTTAAAATTGTGTGTACGAGTGTATTGCCTGCATGTATATAAGTACACTCGTGCCGGAGGTGAGAGTCCCTGGAACTGGAATTAGGGACCGTTGTTATTAGCCATATAGGTGCTGAGACTTGAACCTGGGTCCTCTACAAGAGCAGTCACTGCTCTTTACTGATCCATCTCTCCAGCCCCAATTCCCCCCAAATAGCCAGCCCTTAGTGCTATCTCTTGAATCAAGACATAAGCAGGCTCAGCTGGGGCTTGTCTAGAAGCGCTACAGCCCTTTTCCTTCTCTTCCAGCTGAGGAGTCTGACTGAGGCTGAGAACTGGCAGGTACATCACCCACCAAAGTCAGTAAAGGGGCAGGGGGAGGACTGTCAATGGAGGAAGCAGACACTGGACTTCACCTGTCAGTTACTGAGTCACTGTGTGCCCCTCAGCCGCCTGTGCCCACCTCCACCCCTGGCCCATCGAGCCAGCCTCCTGGGCCCCAAAGTGACCTGGGCCTTCATCCCTTGGCACTGGTTCCATCAGCAGCCGTAAACAGCCAAGGGATGATTTAATCACCTTGGGATTGAGGGAGCCTGTGCCCCAAGGTGCCCCATGAACTGCAGTTTGCTTCTCCATGAAACAAGAAGTAGATGGGATTGCAGCCTCTGAAACAGAGCTCTGGGAAACCTGTCAAATGAGCCAGCAGGAGGAGAGGTAACACAGTGGGTAACAAATGCACAGCTCCCCTGTGTCTACTTCACTAGAGGAGCTTCCAAAGAAGTCATGCTTACAATGGGAAACAAAGGGCAATAAGGAAAACCCCATACGACCAATTTGTACAGTGTAATAATTAGCTATAAAAGGAATAACCTAGCCAGGTGTGGTGGTACCCACCTTTAATCCCTCTACTTGGGAGGCAGAGGCAGGTGGATCTCTTGTGAGTTCAAGGCCACCTTGGTCTACATGGCAAGGTCCAGGCTAGCTGTGGCTACAGGGAGACCCTGTCTCAAACAGACCAAAAAAAAAAAAAAAAAAAA
>NW_008481020.1:0-2820 GCF_000622305.1 Nannospalax galili
TTTTTTTTCAAATGAAGTTTTAAAAAGTTAATTTACAAAATAAAGGTTTTATTCTGTTGTTTTTTAATCTCTTGCAGACTTAAAATGAATGTGCCACTGCTCACTCTCCCCAAGGTAGGGCCACCCTGGGAGTAGCTACAGTCACTAACCCTAACGTGAAGCAGGCTCTCAGGAACACTGAGGGATGCTCTGCGGAGTGAACTGGATAAAGAGACTACATGGGTGGGAAAGAAGCACACAGACGAACGGGTCCTGTGAGCAGCAAGCCTGTGGGTAGCCTGGGGCTCTGGCCCCTCCCCTGCCCAGATCCTTCTCTTCTTACCATTCTCCAAGCAGAGCAGGGTTACAGAGGATGGAGGCGATGATGCGAGCCCCTGTGGCAGGAGGGTTTAGCCACAGGGCCTGGGTGTAGCTCATCAACTGGGAGAGGACACACAGCAGGTGCTGGTTGCTGAGTGTAACCACGACCAGGATCCCCACTCCTTCATCTGCAGCGGTGGGAAGACAGCCCGCCTTCAGTCTCCTCCCTCATGTCCCATCTTTACCTATACCTCTCCCTCCAACCTTGCAGGAGAGAGGATTGAACTGTGGAGTGGCCAGCCCAGTTCAGCCCAGTCAGGGTGGTATCTGACCCCAGGAAATTGTCAGAGCCTTTTCTTCTAGAAGAAAATACTCATAAGCAAGAGTGTTCCAGAAGGAAGGGACCTGAAAGATGGTCAAGTCCCACTTGCTAATCTCTGCGGAAGCAGAGGCCCAAGAGATGGAATGTTAGCTAGAGTGGGTGTGGGTAGCTTGGAAAGCTGGGTTTGGAAACAGAACCCAACTTTTAGCTCAGTGCTGTTCCTTCTGCCTCTGCTGTGCTTTCTCTGGAGTACTGACTGGGCTCCCTCCAGGGGATAAGGAGTACCAAAAACATCTCTCCTCTGGAGGAGGGTCAGAGGGACTTAGAGGGAAGTACCATGTGTGTGCATGTGTAAAGATGTCCTTTGTTTTACCCGTTATGGTGTATGCTAACTGAAAAAACAAAATGAAGTCCTTGTGTTACAGAGGTGGCACCAACTCAGCTCCCCGTTTCCCTGCTCCCTCCGCCACACCACACCATAAATGCCAAAGTTCTTGGACAGAGACTGGCTGCAGAAGAACTCAAAGCCTAGAGACACAAAGTATCGTAAGAGTCTAACGTCTTCTTCCAGGTCACCAGTGGCTAAGCCTTGACAGGGAACATCAAAAAATGGGAATATGCGCTTGCTCTGCAAGAGAAAGGAGAAGCAAAACCCCATATGACTGATGGCGGCAAGAACAGATGCTTGAGGAGGGAAGTGGGACAAGGAGCTTGTTCACCTTAATGGTCGACATCAGCTTTGCCCACTGACTCTGTGTCAGCCTGCAGTCAACAATGTTCCCAATCACAAGGATGCTGTCAGCTGGGATATGCTGCGGGAAGAGACGGTCTCATCAGGTGCCACCTGCCTCACCACGTGAGGTGGCAGTGGGCATACCAAGGGGGGCCATCCCTTAGGTTTGTTCTCACTAACAGGCCTGGAAAATCCAAGCCCAGCCTGAGAGAAGGGAAAATGAGACTGCAAATCATATGTGGGAGCAGTTCTGAGAGGGGCCCCTCTACCTCTATCACTTCGAAGAACCTGCCAGGGTCTGAGCACAGCTCCTGGGGGCTCCAGATGGAGTATTCATAAACTATAAAGCCCATGTCCTGGAAGACGAGGCCATACAGTTCTGCGGGAACACAGACCCCCACCCCGCCAGAAACTATAAAGCCCATGTCCTGGAAAACGAGGCCATACAGTTCTGCAGGAACACAGACCCCCACCCCACCAGCTGGAATATACGGAAATGGAGATGTGGAGACAGAGATATGGGAGATGGGGTAAGGGAGGAATCACAAATGGAGTGAGGATTGGGAACAGGGAGCAGGCTCTTCAGGCCCTTGTCCTGGGTAACACTCACCTTTTTGACAGGAGACTATACAAACGACCTGTGAATTCCTATGCCAAGTCCTGAGGAACTGGGCCCCAAGCTTGAAGGCCCCACTGTCACCTACGGTGTGCACACCCCCACCTGTCAGCAAACAATAAGAAGTCACACTTAAAGGAGTAATTATAATATTAACACCACCTCAGACTCAGATTTTTGTCTTATTTTTGGTGCTGGGCATTGGATGGAAGGCCTTACACATGTTAGCGTGCCCTCTACCAATGAGCTGCACCCCAGCCCTCTTCCTGGAGAGAGCGTTCAAACCAGCAATGGCAGTGACTGAATGAGAATTTAGGTTTGGATCCCAACTCTGCCCCTCAGTCCAAGGGCTGTGGACTTTCAGAGTCTGAGGAGTTATCTTTGTCTACGTGGAGGCCTCAGCACGGTCCCTTGTAGGTTTAAGGTTTAATCCCTGCATCTTTACTCGGTGTCTCACCCTTTTCTCCACAATAGCTTGGTTGTGCTTTCCAAGGAGGAGTTCCAAGGAGGCCTGGATGAATGACTTCATGCCCACCATGGGCAAGTACTCATAGTTCAGAGAGGGGTCCTGAGAGACCTGTAGACGGGTCTTCCGCACCACAAGAGAAACCCAAGGCTGGCCCTCATTGGTCATGCAGACTGTGGAGAAACCTCAAGGGCAGCTCTAGTCGCCTGACCTCAGGGTTTCTGAGGCTGGGCTCTGCAGCAGCCCACAAACCACAAATCTGGCTTGTGTTTCTTGGGGCTTTGGAAAGCTGCCTGAGAAAGATCACTTTTCTCTCCCTCCATTCCTCCCTCCCACCTCTTTCTTTCTTTCTTTCTTTCTTTCTTTCTTTCTTTCTTTCTTTC
>NW_008481021.1:0-2781 GCF_000622305.1 Nannospalax galili
GTGTGTGTGTGTGTGTGTGTGTGTGTGTGTGTAGACATATATGAAAGTGGAAATGGGTCACAAGTAAGTTCAAACTACAAGACAGAGATCTCAGTGCTTGAATTGCTTTGGCAATGTTCTCAGCCTTCCAGGCCTATTAGGACAGCGATCCTACCCCACTGCTTGGCGGAAAAGTCCTACTGGGGTGCTTTGCCTGGCTCCCTAACAGGCTCCTTCTCTCCTATGAAGCTCTCTAGTGCTCTCACTCCATGCTTGCTATTCCTGTGTTGAAGTCACTCAGGGTTCCTAAGGACTCCATCTGTTGACTTACAGATGAAGACAGCCACACTCCCCAACCCCATGCATCCTGTATTGGGGGCTAACACCATCAAATATCCTGGTCTGGACTCTCTGGAGAAATGTCTTGTACTAAGGCCACAGGAACCCTTCCTGGTGCCTCCTTACATCTCAGGTTCTAAAGGACACAGAACCTGCTAATAAAGAATAGAAGAATGATGCAATCAGGAAATAATTTTGTCACCTCCCCAGTATATGTACAACACTGGGTCAAAGATTGTTATAAATAGGTGACTGTCCTTTGAAAGAAGCCCACTCCTTGGATCCTGGGTGAGTCTTACATTCTTCCTGAAGTCTCTTTCTATTAATCCTAGTGTTTAAAATCTGTATTAAAATTTATTAACAAAGTCCAACTCTGTTTCAACTAAAGATTATTGAGAACATAATATTTAGAGTCTCAGAGAATAACCTAGACAGAGATTATGTATAAAAAAGGTAGAAGGAGCTGGACTTGGTGGCATATGCTTACAATCCCAGCACTGAGGAAGAAGGATCACTAGTTTTATGCCAACTTGGGTTATATAGTGAGAATGTATCTCAAAAGAAGTTTTTAGGGGCTGGAGAGATGGCTCAGCAGTTAAGAGCACGGAATGCTCTTGCAGAAGGCCTGGGCTCAGTTCCCAGCACATGGTGGCTCACAACTATCCATAACTCCATTTTCAGGGGATCTGACACCCTCCTTTGGCATCCAGGAGCACTACATGTACCTGGTGCACTTATATACATGCATGCAAAACACTCATATGTATAAAAATAAATACATCCAAAAATTTTTGAAAGACTTTTTAAAATCTACATTAATAATGAAAATAATCAAATTAATCCAAATTAAGGAATATTCTGGAATATGGAAAGCCTGGACTCCCCAAAAATGCCAGTGTTACAGAAGATAACTATAAGGCTATGGACAAAAAATAACACAAAAAATTCTACTAGCCAGGCCTGATGGCTCACAGCTGTGATTCCAGCACTCAGGAGGCTGAGGCAGGGGGATTGCCTCATATAATTGCAACATGTAACACTTGATAGATTCCTAGATATAGCTGTCTGTATTTCTCACACATACAAACAGAGTTATAAAGAAAACCAGTACAAAGGGGGAAATTTGAATATGAGTTAGTTTGGGGAAGTTGTTTTGGTTTTATGAGACAGGGTCTTGCTATGTGGTCTTGGCCAGCCTAGAACTCTCTGTGTAGACTAGGCTGGCTTCAAAGTTGCTGTGATCTTCCTGCTTCATCATACCCAGTTTGAACTGTGGATTAGATAATAATAATTTCAGATCACCGTGGAATTTCACAACTCTGATAAACTTATTGTGGTGATGTAGGAAAATGTGCTCATTCTCAGAAGATACATGCTGAAATATTTAGGAGTCCTGTGCTTCCCACATCTGTTACAATTGTTAGATCATCACCTTCGATTGTAAGCTTGATCATTAACTAATGAAAGTTTAAAACTGTCGTTTTAATAATACAATTACCTTGTAAGTGATGTACAAGACCTTTGGCTATTGGAAAGTCATACAAGAACCAGTTATTGTGTAACAAAAGCAATTTGAGCTGGGTATTGATCGATGATCAGTGTTTGCTGGGCAGAGAGGTAGAACAGCACAGGCTGAGGGATCAGTGCCTCAAAAGGGAGCAGGGAGTGGAATTAAGTGGTAATCTTATGTAGCAGGAGAGACTCTGGTAAGGATAACATGGTGGGAAATAAGACTAGAAAATAGATAACAAGCAGTTGTGAAGGGCTTAGAATGCTAAGCTAGGATGTAGACTTAATTAAATAGGCAACAGAACCTTGTCCCGTTTTTATGCTGTTTTAGTTTTGTTTGGTTTACTGTTGTTGTTGTTTTCCGCAGTTACCCATTTATTTGTGTGCATACACCTGTGCCATGTCTGCATATGGAGGTCAGAGGACAACTTTCAGGAGTTGCTTTTCTCCTTTTATAATATGGGTTCCAGGGATCAAATTCAAATTATCAGACTGGGCAGTGGGTGTTTCTACCCACTGAGTCATTTTGTTGGCTCTGGGTTTTTTTGTTGCTAGTAAATATTTTATTATTTTTATTTTATGTGTATGAATGTATTGCCCATATGTATGTAAATGCACTCATGTCATGCAATGCCTGAGGAGGCCCATATGTATGTAAGTGCACTCACGTCATACAATGCCTGAGGAGGTCAGAAGAGGGTGTTGGGGTCCCCTAGAACCGGAGTTAGAGATGGTTGTGAGCCACCATGTGGATCCTCTATAAGAGAAGCCCATGCCCTTAACCACTGAGCTATCTCTCCAGTCCCTCTGTTATTGTTTTTGAGACAAAGTCTCATATAGCTCAGGCTGCCTCTACACCTCCCATATACTAGGATTACACATTTATCGTAGTTAGCTTTTGTCAACTTGACACAAAGTTAGACATAGCAGGGAAGAGGAAATCTTTTTTTTTTT
>NW_008481022.1:0-1823 GCF_000622305.1 Nannospalax galili
CTCCAGTTCCAGGGGAATCTGATGCCCTCTTCTGATCTCTGAGGCATTGCATGACACGTGTGCACGCATACACTTGTAGGCAATACACTCATACACATAAAAATAAAAAAAAATATACTGGGGCATGGTGGTGCTCATCTTTAATCCCAGCATTCCAGGGGCAAAGGCAGGTAGATCTCTGTGAGATAGAGGCCAGCCTGGTCTACATAGAAATTTCCAGACCTGCTGGGGCTACAGGGAGGTCTTGTCTCAAAAGAACAAAAGAAAAAATATCTGTGTGTCTTGGAGATTTTCCTTTGACGTGTTTAGCCACTGCATGTTTTTACGTAATTCAGATGTGCCATTGTTTATTTCTCTCCCTCTTTTGTTGATCATTTAGGTTATTTTTATGACTACAGATAATTTTAGAGGATAATCTTACCCCCATTTCCTTTTTGCACTACACGAGCATATCTCTATTGTGGATAACAAGGTGCTGGATTACTGAGTCAAAAGCTATTTACACATAAAGAAGAAACTGTATCTAATTTATTCTTTAAAAAATTCAGTTAGTTTATATTCCCAGCAGTGGCATAAGAGACTGTCTGCTGTTCCACATGCTTGTCAACAGTTGATTTCAATCTTTCTTATTTATTGCCAGGCCAGTATATGAAAAATAGTATCTCTTCGTTTTGACTTGCATTTCCTCCAACGACGACCAATGAGCCTGATCAGCTGTTCACATGTTTCTTTGCCATTTATATTTTTCTCTTTTGAGAATTGCTCATTTGTGTTCTTTGTTCGTTTCTCTGTTAAGTCTGACATTTTCTTGGGAACATAGAAGAGCAAGCCATTTCTTTGCCATTTAGGTGACAATGCTTTGACCCACTCTAACCCCGGAAATTGAATCTCACTTATATATAATATATAGTAAAGTTTACTAAAATTTTGACTTTTTATTTTTTGATAAACTTTTAAAAAGTGAATTTTACATTTTGGTATTGTTTGAAGGAGCCCTTTCTACACTTGCGGTGACTAGCATGGTCCCCCAGGAATTCTGGGTAGTGCACAACATTTAAATGTTATCCTTTTATGGATAATTTACATGATATCCTTTTAAATGATATCCACTCCATTGTCATCCTTTGTCTAACTCCTGCAGCAACTCCTAATCAGTCTCCCTGTGGTTCGTACTGCTCCCTTACAGTCTGTTTTCAGCATGGCAGCAGAAGGCATCATTTTAAACATCGTCTTATCATCGCTTTGAATCAAATCCTCCTATGGGGCCTAGGAATGTAGTTCAGTGGTAGAATGCTTGCCTAGCATGCATGAAAGCCCTGAGTTCAATCCCCAGCACTGTAAAAAACAAGACAAATGAACAAACAACAAAATAACAAACAAAACCCAATTCCTCCTGTGACTTTTCAAGTGATTTCCAGTAAAAGCCAAAGTTGTCATAGTGTGGCATCATTTCCCACCTCTCCCTGTGCTTGATATAACATAGGGTCTCAGTAAATGTTGGGAGAACTCAATGTAAACATTTTATCCTCATTTCCATGATGAAAAAAAGTCTAAAAATTGCTGGCAATGATAGGGGAACCCAGAAACTCTTGTACGTTACCAAGAAGAGTGCAAATTTGTACAAACCTTTGCAAGTTAGAAATACTTATGGAGCTGGGCATGGTGGTGCACGCCTTTGATCCCAGCACTCAGGATGCAGAGGCAGTCGGATCTTTGTGAGTTCAAGGCCAGCCTGTTCTACATAGTGAGTTCCAGGTCATCTGGGAGCTATGGGGAGACCTTGTCTCAAAAAAAAAAAAAAAAAAAAAAAAAAAAAAAAAAAA
>NW_008481023.1:0-2844 GCF_000622305.1 Nannospalax galili
TTTTTTTTAAAAGGAGACACTTGTTAGTGGCTGGATGGCTCCAAGGGAGTCTTGTTGTCAGACAGAGGCTGTTTACCTGCCCCAGGCTGCCTGGCGTCTCTGTACCTGGTGACGGTGAAGTCTCTGTGTGGTCTCTGGTGGTGGCCTGAGTGAATTCTTGGCTCTATGTCCCTCTCACCATGTCCTGTTTTCTACCCAGACTTTTCTTAGTGGACAGGAGTTAGTTGCCATGCATGGTCACAGTCAAGGCAGATTTCAGAACCTCTTATAATTGGATTTATCTACCACCAGAGGAGCGGTGAGGCCGGAGTTTGGCTCCAGGAGCTCGGGTCTCAGAGCAGAGCAGGGTACCTCAGCATCACCTGCCTCGGAGCTTGGCCAAGCACCAAAGACCTCTGAGCTAACAGGCCTCAGGAAGGCTAGTGACTGGGCCGTGTGGCCGGATGCCAGCCTGGTGGGTTTACAGCCCAGGGTTTTGCAAGTTGCAAAGTGAACGGTGACTGACGGCAGCTTCAGCTCTGCACCCGCTGTTGGGTTTCACAAACTCGGGACCCTGTGCTGGAGATGGTGACTGAGCCATGCTCTCTCTCCCGGTCCTCAGCCTCCTGTGGAGGAGTACATGGGCATTTCCAAGAGGAGCCCATCTCCGCCCGAGGCCTGCAGAAGCCAGCTCCTCCCTGACTGGTGGACACAGCAGCCTAGTGCAGGTGAGTGTGGGTGCCCGGCTGTCAGCACCTCACGTGAGAGCGGGCGCTTGTCATCGTTAGGATCTGTGTCCTGTGGAAGGCCACCCGGCCCAGAAGGGGAAAAACTCACAGCCATAGGGCTGATCCAGGTGAGTCTCAGCCCCTGGCAGGGTGAGTCTGGGTCCACAGCAGATGTGTGTGGTGGGTGTCCCAGGAAACTGAGGGGGGTGTCTGCTGAACCTCAAGGCCAGGGACGCCACAGTTCTCAACTGCCGTCTCCTCCACAGCATACACATCTTTAGATCTGTTGTTCGGTTCAGACTCTAGGACCCTCCCAGAGCCAAAGACAGCCAGGGCTTCAGGAGGTAGCAGAGCCCAGTGGGTGGCGGGCAGTGACTGCACCACTAGGAGTTGTCGTGTCCTGTGGTGCCTCAGTTTATTTATCTGTAAGTTGGGCATACCAGAACCTGCCCTGTGGCGTCAGGAAGCTAAATGAGGTCCGTTCTTTTCTTAGTGTCTGGGAGCTCACGGGGCTTTCAGGTCCTTAGACTCTGTCCTCCTGGGTCTGGCTTCAGCCTGAGCTGCCCTTCATGCTCACGGGCACCTTGGGGGTCCTCCTTCACCTCTTCCTGGCTGAGGCAGGTGTTTCCAGGAGGTCCTGGCAAGGCCTGCAGGCCTCAGAGGTTCTGGGTTGTAGGTGGCCGTGTCTGCTGAGGGGCCCTGGGCAGCCTGGTGCCTTTGGCTTTTGGGGAGGCTGGGGAGGAGCCGGGTCCCCCCAAGACAAGCCCCGTGGTAGCCTGTAGTCCAGTGACCTTTGGGCCCAGCCCTCAGGGTGGGACAGAAGGCTGCAGGTCCTGGTCATTTGGTGTTAGGACAGGACCCCATGGTGTGAGGACAGGACCCTGTGGTGTTAAAGACAGTATCCCATGGTGTTAGGACAGGAGGATAGGACCTTGTGGTGTTAGGATGGGACTCAGGACAGGATCCCATGGTGTGAGGACAGGATCTCATGGTGTTAAGACAGGACTCCATGGTGTTAGGACAGGACCCCGTGGTATGAGGACAGGATCCCATGATGTTAGGAGGTAGGCTCTCATGGTGTTAGGAGGCAGGATCTCATGGTGTTAGGAAGGGATCCTATGGTGTGAGGACAGGATCCCATGATGTTGGGATATGATCCCATGGTGTTAGGATCCCATGATGTTGGTATATGATCCCATGGTGTTAGGACGGGATCCTATGGTGTTGAGACAGGATCCTGTGGTGTGGGGACAGTATCCTGTAGTGTTGGGTTAGGATCCCATGGTGTTGGGGACAGGGTCCCATGATATTGGGGAAGGGATCTCATGGTGTTGGGGAATGCCCCTTCACTCTGCTGGCTTTTGTGTGGGAAATGGCTCTGCCGCCCTGGAAGAGAAGACAGTGAATTGAGTGTGAGCCTGTGGCTGAGCCCTGAGCATGCACAGAATGGAATCTGTCCCTGGTGACCTTCCACACCCTGGGCATTTGGGTCACTCCCCACATGCAGCCTCAAGCCACATAGGAATGTGCTCTCCGCTTCCTTCTGCAGGCCTGCCACTGCTGACCGGGTACGCCTCCTACGACACACACCATTCAGGTATGGGGTGCTCTGGGCCGGGCATGACACGGGCTTTTCTTGAGGACAGCCTGATGACCCATGTGGGATGTGAGGTCCTGTGGACAAGCATGACCTGGGCTGGAGTTTGAGGACCTCCCCCTCCTCATGCTGTGTGGTTTGGGAGCAAAGAGGTAGCCCAGCTTTGCTCAGCCTTCCCTTGAGGAGGTCCTGGTCATGCCAGAGGGTCCTGCACAGGCACAATCACGCACGAGCGAGAGTGTGCTGCCCCACTGTGGAGGGACATCAGGCTCCTCATCTGTGAAATGGGAGCCGCGGTAACACCTGCCTCCAGGAGTGTTGTGGAAGTCTGTGTGTGGCAGTCACTGAGGTTGTCTAGCAGGGACACAGCTGGTTAGTGTCACGCACAGCCCCTCCAGTTCTGCAGTGGGAGTCATGATGGTGGCTATAATGATGCTGAAAGTGCTGATGGTGATGATGGTGATAATGGTACGGATGGTGATGTTGATGATATTGATGGTGCTGGTGCTGATACTCATGATGCTGCTGCTGCTGCTGCTG
>NW_008481024.1:0-2846 GCF_000622305.1 Nannospalax galili
TGGGATGGGATGGGATGGGATGGGATGGGATGGGATGGGTTGGGCATCCATATAGATTTTCCCACATATCTGCATTTGCTAAAGTGCTGGCTGAGCTGGATTGCCTTGGACAGGGATGGGATTTCATGTAGATGTGCCTACACACCTGTAGTTGGTAAAGGGCTGGGCATGGTTGGGCTCAGTTAGGTCTCCATCTATGTGTGCCCACAGGCCTGTATTTCAGGAAGTGCTCAGCTGGGATGGCCATCCATGTAAATTTGACCACACTCCTGTACTTGTTAAGGGGCTGGAATTTCCTGGGCTGGGCTGGGTTAGGTGTCCCTTTTTGTGTGCCCACATGCCTGTGTCTGCTAAGTACATGCTATGAGCTGTACTGTGCTTGGCAGGGCAGGGTGGGGGGAGCATCCACATAGATATGCCAGCAAAAGTGTAGTTGCTAAAGGGCTGGATGGTACTGGGTTGTGCTCGGCTAGGCTGGGATGGTATGTACTGGGTTGGGGTGTGACTCTTTGTTAAGTATTCTCATACAACTGTAGTTGATAAGGGGCTGGGCATGATGGGGTGGCAGGGCATCCCTGTAGATGTGTGTGCTCACACATCTGTAGTTGCTAAGAAGCTTGACCAATTGGGGTAATGCATCCATGTAGATGTTCCCACACCACTGTAGTTGCTAAGTAGGTAGGATGATATGGGTTGGGTTTGGCATCCATGTAGATGTTCCCACACACCTGCTTTTGCTAAGGGCTTGGCTAGGCTGGACTGTCCTGCAAGGGATGAGATTCCATGTAGATGTGTCCACACACCTGTAGTTGCTACAAAGCTTGGAGGGTTGGGCTGGGATATGTTGAATTAAGCAAGTATGGGCATCCATGAAGATGTGACCACACAGCTGTAGTTGCTAAGGGGCTGTGCAGTGCTGGGTGTTCATTTAGGCGTGCCCTCAATATGTACTTGCTGAGCACTGGTCTGGGCTGGGCTGGGCTGGCCATCCATATGGATATCCCCAAACATCTGTAGTTGGTATGGGACTAGGATGAGAGGGGTTGGGCTGGGAATCCATATATATGTGTCTAAACACCTGTAGTTGCTAAAGGGTAGGGCAGGGCTTGGCTTCATTGGGCATCCATATTGATGTACACATACACCTGTAGTTGCTAAAATGGTGGACTATATTGGGCATCCATGCAGTTGTGCCCAAACGCTTGTAGTTTCTAAGGGGCTGGGCTGCCTTGTGCTGGGCAATCATGTGGTTGTGCCCACACACCTGTATTTGAAGGACCTGGTCTGCGTTGAACTGGCTGGTTAGAGACTTGAGGGTCCTGGCATCCACTTGGAAATGCCAGCACAATTTAGCTGATACAGGGCATGACAGGGTGTGGTTGGGCTGGGCTAGGCATCCATGTAGATGTGAAGGAACCCCTAGTTGCTAAGGGGTGGGATGGGATAAGCTGGGCTACAAATCCATGTAGATGTGCCCACACACCTGTAGTCCCTAAGGGGGTAGGCTGCGTTGTGCTTGGCATCCATGTAGATGTGCCCAAAGTCCTGTAGTTGCTACAGGGCTGGGAATTCCTGGGCTGGAATAGGAGTCCATGTTTGTGTGCCCACACACCTGTATTTGCTACGTACATGGTATGGGCTGTACAGTGCTTGCCAGGGCAGGGTGGGGAGGGGCATCCACACAGATATGACAGCAAATGTGTAGTTGCTTACAGGGCTAGGCAGGGCTGGGCTGTGCTCAGCTGGGCTGGAATGCTATGAACTGTGCTGGGCTGTGAATCCTTGTAGTTGTGCCCACACAATTGTAGTTGATAAGGGGCTGGGCATGATGTAGTGGGCAGGATATCCCTGTAGATATGCCCACACACCTATAGCTGCTAAGGAGCTGGGCCAGTTGGGGTAGTGCATCCATGTAGATGTGCCCACACAACTGTAGTTAGTAAGTAGTTGGGATGGGATGCAATGGGGTGGGCATCCATGTAGATGTCCCCACGCACCTGCATTTGCTAATGTTCTGGCCTGTGCTGGACTGTCCTTGACAGTGATGAGATTCCAGGTAGATGTGCCCACACACCTGTAGTTGCTAAAGGGGGCTGAGCTAGGTTGGGCTTGGTTGGTCCTCTATATGTGTCTACATGCATATATTTTGAAAGTGCAAGGCTGGGATAACCAACCATGTAGATGTGCGCACACACCTGTTCTTCCTAAGGTCTGGGCTGGGCTGGACTGGGCTGGGTCAGGTCTCCCATCATTTAGATGTGCCCACATACCTGTAGTTGCTATAAAGCTGGGATAGTTGGGCTGAGCTGTTTTGGAATGGGCAGGGATGGGTATCCATGAAGATGTGACACACAGATGTAGTTGCTAAGGAGCTGGGCTGTGCTTGGAATTCATTTAGGTGTGCCCACACACCTGTACATGCTAAGGACTGGCCTGGTCTGGGCTGGCCTGGCATGTCCAGGCAGGCATCCATGTGGAAGTGCCCAAACATCTGTAGTTGCTCAGGGACTAGGAAGTGATGGGCTGGGCTGGAAAGCCATATAGTTTTGTCTAAACACCTGTATTTGCTAAAGGTTGGGCAGGGCTGGGCTTCACTGGACATCCACATAGATGTGCATACTCACCTATAATTGCTAAGGTACTGCACTGGGATGGGAAGCCACATTGTTGTGCCCAAAACCATACAGTTGCTAATGGGCTTGGCTGCCCTGGTGTGTTTCAAGTCAATGTAGATGTTCCCAAACACCTGTAGTTCCTAAGGGGATGGGCTTGGCTCGGTATGGCATCCTTGTAGATGTGCCCACACACCTGTATTTGAAGGACCTGGTCTGGGTTGAACTGGGCTG
>NW_008481025.1:0-2833 GCF_000622305.1 Nannospalax galili
ATGAGATAGAAAATCTTCCCAAACGTCTCTCCTGTCCTCCCCTCCCCTCCTCGCCTCCTTCCCCCTCCTCATCTCTCCCCCTCTCTCCCCTGTCCTCCGCTTGCCCTCCCTTCCCCTCATCTCCTTACCCTCCTCTCCACTCCCCCTCTCTCTCCTATCCCCTCTCCTCTCTCTCCCCTACAGCCTCTCACTGTCTATGTGTCTATTTTACATACATGAGTTTGTATACATAAACACATAATGCCTAAAGAATTAGAATATTTGGAAGCTCAAGTAAAACATTTCGGAGTGAAACTCCAAAAAGGCTTATTGTTAAATTTTAACAAAAGGCAGAGGAGCCACGAATACGGAGATTTTAGACCCCTATGCATTCATTCATTCGTTTATGAATCATTCCTTCAGTAAATATTGAGCGCTTAATGTGTGAAATAGCTTTTCTATTTAAGAATTCCTAAAGTTTTGAACTGGGAGTACAATTTAGTGGTAGAACACTCACCTAACATGAATGAGACCATGGGTTCAGTTCCTAGCACCACAAAAAAGTTCTTAAAAATTTACAGACAGGAAGAATCGATGGTTGGCACCAACAATCCACTGTAATGCTTCACAACGGAGCACTAACTTTTAAACAGTGTTTTCTCATTCATGATTCTAAGTTATTTTCTTAAATACAAATACATGCACTCAGGAGAGAAGAGTCAGAGAGCACAATACTTCTTGGAAAATATTTATAAAGATGGTAGATGCCTACAATCCCAGCATTCTGGAGGGAAGATGGGAGGGTCCACAAGTTCATGGTCTGGTCTACACAGACAATTCCAGGCCTGCCAGGGCTGCGCAGGAAGACCCTGTCTCAAAAAATACAACCACAAGTAAAAGAAAAACAAGTGCTTGAAATAAAGAACTTAAAAATATGCTTCCTCTTTCAAAACAAGCCATTTATGAAAGTAAAAATTCATTTTAATATGATGTATACTGTTGAACTTTTGGATTTAACTTTAGAAGATTCCTCTATGGTAAACCCTAGTCTTCTGAGTCTAGATTCAAGTTTTTTTTTCTACTGGACTAGCTGGGGAGAGAGCATAGAGGACGGAGCAAACGTGCTTCAATAAACAGCTCTCACACTAACCTGGTGGGTGAATTCCAGCTAGCCACTTAATCCCTCCATGACTCCATTTCATGTACACAAGGAGATCAGTGACTACTGATCTTGTTTTAATTCAGAGATTTTTTTTTAAAGTTCTTTTGATAATCCCAAGAATCTCCATAAGATAAAAGATGTACTTTGGTGTCATCTGACTAAGAAGAACGATCACTTGCCCAGTTCCGTCCGTCTCTTGGCAACTCAACTATTCACAAAGGTGGGGACCACCTCCTGTTCCCAGATACAGGATAAAGTTGTCTCTAAAATTTGTGACTGAATGACTCTTCTATGAAGTGTTAGTTACAGCACAAATGAGAAGAACTTTTTTAGGTGCTGACACAGGAAAAAAGAGCCACTATATAAGAGTAACATGATAATCAGGAGCTGCTCACCATAGGTTACTGCCTTATTTCAGTGTTTGTATGGTTTATCTTTTTTCTATTTATGACCCATGTCTTTTTTTTTTATAAGCATCTTATAAAAATGAAACATTCATTTACACTCAAATAATGAAGATCTCGTGTGAGTCTGTTTTGGTGTAGGCTAAACAGCTATCCTGCACAATCATTTGATAAATCCTTCACTTTGGTCATTTTCTTATCACCCAGAGCACCCTTGTAAAACTGCTCACTGTTCACAGAAAGCAATGCGCTTATAGCTGAATTGGACTCATTGGAGAATAATGTTTTGGGCTTCCAAAATATTTGACAGCCTTTGACTTTCTGTTTTGGTAACTGAGATAATCAAATCAGAGCGGCACCTGCATTTTCTCAAGGAACTGTCCTTTTCTGCTAAAGACACTGAGAGAACTGGGCCTGGAAATTAAGGAATTACAGTTGCTTATGTCCTAGTGGATCACTGCGGGGTGTAAAAATGGGAGAACCTTCATCACTCGTCCTTGTCAAGCACTCTGTGGAAACGAACTGATGCACGGTTGGCAGGGAAGATGACGGAGTTGCGGAACAACTGCTCTACACAGGACATCGTAGCGCCGTGAGAAAGAAAGTGGCTAAAGGGGCATCTGCCCTCAGCGGGTCCACAGCTGAGCTGCACATTCTCCCTTCCTCTCTAGTCCAATCTGCACAACTTCTACCTCAACTCCGTACCACGGTAGGTGACAATTTTTAAATGCACCCAAGGGTTCTCCTGGCCTCTTACTTTTTGCTGGTTTGGTCCAAAGGTAAACGTCAGTGGGCCACAGAAGGCAGGAGAGGGAGGGCTGCGTGTTTATTCCCTTGGCTCGCTCTCATCACAGGTTCCTGCTTGTCACCCTCTTCTGCCGCCTATCTTATTCTTGCTTCAGATAAAACAGTTTCTGCTCTTTAGACCTGCAGGCCTCGGGATGGAAAGGGTCTCCTTCCGTCAGCCCTACGGATAGGACGATCTTTGTAGTTTTCTTCATGTTCCATGTGCACTGTGCAAATGTGTCCTGTGCACACCTTCCTTACACACTTCTGCTTAGCCTCTATGGGACACCAGTGCTTTGCCATGGAACTTCAGTGACAGCGGTTAGACCAACTCATGAACAGTATGTGGTACTATGTAAGAGGCAGAAGAATGGGAGATTGTAGCATGACTTTGTGATTGAGCAGAGAGCAGACAGTAAGGGAGGGAGATTAAAAAAATACCAAGGCTTCCCGACGTGGTGGCTCACACCTTTAATCCCAGCACTTGGGAGGCAGAGGCAGG
>NW_008481026.1:0-2837 GCF_000622305.1 Nannospalax galili
CAGCTGTCTGAAACTCCAGTTCCAGGGGATCCAATGGCCTCTTCTGTCCTCTGAGAGCATTGCACAACATGGGTGCACTTATCTGCATGCAGGCATAACACTCATACACATGAAATAAAAATAATAAATAAAAATAAATTAAAAAAAAAGAAACTCCATTAACAGTCACTTTCTGTTGCTCCCCAAAACATCCTAGCCCTGAGTAACCACTAATTGACTTTCCTTCCTCTATAGATTGGCTTATTTTGGGAGTTTCATATATATGTCCTTATATGGCTAGCTTTTTTCACTTAGCGTAATTTTCAAGGTTCATCCATGTTGGACAATATATCAATCAGTCCTCTATTTCTTTTTATCTCTGGGTAATATTCCATTGTATGAGTTTGCTACATTTTCCTTTCTCTCTCCCCTCGCCTTCCCTTTCTCTTCCCTCCCTTCCCTTATTCTATAGTCAAGGCTGGCCTGGAAACCACTATGTAGCCTAGTCTGTCCTTAAACTCATGGTTATTCTCTTGCCTCAGTCTTCTGAGTGCTGGGCTTATAGGCCCATGCCATCATATCCAACTCACATTTTCTTTATTCATATCCTAGTTGATGGGCATTTGGATATTTTCCACTTTTGACTGTTGTAAAGAATTCTACTGTGAATATTCATGCATAAGTTCACTTTCTTGCTCTTTTTCATCTTTTCAAACATTTGTCTCTTCTTAGTGGATTGGAGGTCCATGAGAGTAGAAGTCACCTCTATACTCTCACTGCTGTAGCCCTCCTCTTTTTTCATGGGTAGCACTCAGTAAATGTCAGTGAATAAAAACACACCTGCCAGGGCATGGTGGCCTGTACTTGTAATCTCAATACTTGGGAAAAAGAAAAGAAAACACATGCTTTTTAATTCTCTTCCCCTTGGGATGCAATAGCAAATTATACAACGATACATAGACCTGCCACCCAGGCTGGAGTTTCAGTTCACTCATCAGTGTCCTGGACCAATTCCTTTTCATCGCACTGTTGGCCTCTTCCCCAACAACAGCTGGTAATGGAACTTTCTCTGAGTTGCCCCCACGGTGGCAGATATGACCTCTAGTTAATGAGACACTGGACTCCACTGCTCCCTTTCCTCCCCTCTTTGGATTATTTTATGCAGAGAGGATTGGATCTGTGGGAGGACAGTGTGTTGGACTGGGTAGCCTTCAGGCTCAAGGCCAGGCTGGCTTTATGGTAGTTCTAGATGCTGGGATCCAGGGAGGAGAAGAGGCTGCCCTGACCATCCCAAACAGTAGCCAATACAAGCCAGGTTCGTGGAAGAAAAGGGATTTTTAAGGACCAATAGCTTCTGAGAGATTAGTAAAGCCAATATTTCTCCTTTCCCTGTACTTACTCACCCTAATAGTTTGAGCCTATAATTAGAATTGGGCTTTAATAGGCTAATTAGGAGGTACAAATGATGGCAGGAGGGCATGTGGAGATGCATCTGGGCGGTGGGCAGTAAATCTAGGGCTTTAGTAGGTTGTTTGATAATCAGATGGTTTGGAAGGCTGACTAGGTGGCTGGGTCCCTCCCCTTCCTTCTACTCCCACCACTCCTTGAAGTGGCCTTCACACTTTGCCGTCCTTGTCCTAGATGCTGGCAGTAACGCTGAAATATGGGGGCTCAAGGAGGGAGGAGACCCCGCCCGGAGCTTCATTGCCTATGCACATGCCGTCCAGCCCAGCGGCATGATTACCTTGCTGAGAAATCCGTCCAGGCGCAGGGCTGCTGATAGCAATCATTGATTAAGAGGGTAATTGTCCTGAAAATTCAGATTGATCAGAAGGCAGAAATGATAACTTGTGTAACTGTGTTTAAAGCCACGTCCTGTCAATAGAAGAGACTGAGATGTATCGCACCAAGAGGGGGGCAGAACAGATGGGTGTGTGCGGCAGGCTTGTGCTGCCATCCTTCTCTTAGGGCTGAGCAGGATGTTTCTTGTCAGTAACCTGGACTATTGGAGATTCAATCACTTTTATCTCCCCCTCTCTCTCAATCCAAATGCCTTTTCATATTAGGAAATTAGAATCGGCCCTGCTCATGCAAGATTTATTAGCTCTGCTGAGCAGTCGCACTGAAGAGTAAATGATTTTGCTTTGCTGGAGCTTTTCACACATTAGGACCCAACTTCCCCTTCCATGCTCTGTGTTACTGGCCGCCTGGAGGAGAGAGCTCTGGAACCAGGTACTCAGGAAGAAAAGGGAAAGCAATGCTCAGGGTCTGGCTTCCTGATTTTCCAGAGATGCCTTTTTGTCTGAATGACTAACCCTAACCCTAGCCCTCCCTCTGATCCCCAACAAAGCCCTTACTGGGGCCTAGGGCTGTTTCTCTAATGGAAGAATACCCCTCTAAGGGGTGGAGGTTTATCCTTCAGACTTTCATGACCTAGTGTTCATTTACTTTGGAAGATGGTATTCAAAGAAGCCTAGAGGACTTGGAGAAAGCAAGGTGTGGGACAAGAACGTCTCCAGGAAGTTTCCCAGTTACTTAGCAGGTGAAAGCTTTAGATACAGGCAGGTAGTAAGGTTCAGTCTGGCTGACATTACCACTTTGGGAAGGAAAATCCTGGTATTATGTTTCTGGAACTCTGCTGTGACTTTGGACTTGAAGGAAATTTGGGCCTATAGGTACCCAATTCGCTAGGTTAGTTGTAGAGAGGACTCATTCCTGTCACCAAGATTGTATACCTTTTTTTCCCCTTTTTTTTTTTTGGTCTTTTTGAGACAGGGTCTCCTTATAGCCCCACCTGGCCTGGAACTCAGGCTGGCCTTGAACTCACAGAGATCCACTTGCCTCTACCTCCTGAGTGC
>NW_008481027.1:0-2847 GCF_000622305.1 Nannospalax galili
GGGCACTGTTTCCAGCGTTGAGTAAGGATGTCGGCGTTGACCTTTTTTTTCTAGTATGTGTGAAAATATGGAATTCTGGAGACATTAAGACTATTCCCCAACAAAGCTCTGATGATAACTCAGACTCAAAAAAGGAAGGTGTTATTTGAGTTTCCTGACACTGCCAGCTTGCACTCGGGAGAACACAGGAAAGAGCTGCAGAGTCCGTGGGTTATACAGATTTGTATAATCTGTACCTTTGCTGAAACTGCTGAGACAACTGCCATAGTGCCTTCCTGGTGCTTCTGTGACCCTCAGCACACGCACACGTGGGCGTATGAAAGTTTATGGGATGTAGGAGCACCTGTCCTGTCTCTAGATGCTCCATACCCAATCCTGTCTCTACTGGAAAAGCTTCCATCAACACTGAAAGAAAGTCTGCTGGCTTCCACTCTTCTGCCCTGGAGCCCCAGCAACCCACACTTCCCAAGTCCAGCCTGGCATAAGTCTCATCACTTCCCCAGTCCTGCAGTGTGTTTGATGTTGTTGTTTTAAATTGTGCATGCTCATGCATGAGTGCAGGTGCACACAGAGGACAGAAGAGAGCATCGGCTCCCATAGAGCTAGGGTTATAGGTGTTTGTGAACCACCCGATGTGGGTACTAGAAATTGAACTCAGGTGGTCTACAAGAGCAGTCCATGCTCTTTAACCTCTGAGCCATCTCTCCAGCCCTTAATATTGTCGTCGTCATCATCATCATGTTTAATTGGTCCTGGGATGTAGCTCATTGGTAGAGTGCTTGCCTAACATGTATGAGGCCATGGGCTTGATCCTCAGCACCACGTAAAGCCAGCGTGGTTGTGACTGCCTGCACCCTTTGAGCTGAGCACTGGAGGAGGAAGACCTAGTGCACTTAGGGGCGCCGAGGTCCTACCTTCCACCAACACCCCATCACCTGTACTTCTTGTTGAGGCCACACGTTGAAAGTTTCTGGACAGAAGGCACACAGAGTCATAGTGGAGAGGAGATGGGTTGTTCCAGAAGCAAAGTCAGGACTGTTCCCAAGTCTAAGGCGTTGCATCATTAACCCCAGTTTCCACAGTATTCAGACTCTGCTCTTAGGGCACAGTCTCATGTGGACAAGTCGGCATGTTTTTCCTGTTCCTGCTTCGTTGGCCTGTTCTTTGGATCCTACTTTCCTTTTGAAACAAGTCATCTCAGGGCTTTAACAGTTTGTCAACGCTCACATTTGGATGATGGCCTTCCAGTTAATATTCACGTTTATGTTTATTTATCATATGTTGACAGAGATGTCTGTTTCTTAAAGGCCAGTGCCCTGCCAGTACTGCAGAGCAGATAAGCCTGGCATTTGAGCTTTGCACAGGAAAAGAGTCAAGATGTCTGAGTTCTTCCAAGTGAGAAGCCTTGGTGCCCCTCTCCACACACCCTGAGCATGGCTTTTATACCAAAGGTTCATACACGGAGCACGGAAAGGAAAGACCCACACTAGAGTGCACCAGGGCAAAGCTGGGCTGGAAGGAGAGCCTTTGGCTCCATGGCGCCTTCGAGGAAGCCACCATGCCTATCTCAGTAGAGGTTAGCTCTCCCACAGCTGGAGGGCTAACGGAAACCTAACCCTCCCCTCTCAATGTGCTTACAGATGACCACTCCAGGATCCTGCTGAAATCTGAGAACAGCCACAGCAACTCTGACTACATCAATGCCAGTCCCATTGTAAGTGCATGTTCCCTGGGGTGGGAGGACACGATTATGTCTTGTCATGTGGGGGAGGTTCTGGGTGCTATGGTCTGTGGAGGGGTGAAAGCCTCAGCCCAGACTTGCTGACTCTGCTGCCACCCTGGTACAGTGGCCTGCAGGACTCATCCAGTAAGCGTGCCAGGCAGTTTCCTGACTAGAACTGTGTCTAAGCGTGATCCCTGTTAAGTGGCACTCCACTGCCCTGGAGCGACTTATTTCCTGTTTATTCGTGGGAGCTCGAAGACCAGGCCCAGACCTGGCTCCTTAGTGCCACGTGGTCCTGAGGCAGGACAGAACCGTAAGACAGGCTTCTCCAGGGGCCAGGATCCTTCTCACAAGAGAGCGAGCGTTGATTGACAACACTGTACCATCCTGGCCTGATGTGCTGGAGGAGCTACATGGCAGGAGGGTTGTATAGCTGGGACAGCGGTATGGCAACTTCACCCATACCACAGGGCACGTCCCAATGTCTAAGCCCCAGCAGAGCCACGTTCCCCCAGTGGTGCATCTTTAGGCACAGCCTAAATGCAGCCTCAGAAGAGATGACTGGAAGGGAAAAGTCAGAACCAACTGTGCTGGTTGGTTTTTGTCAACTTGACACAAACTAAAGTCACCTGGGAAGAGGGGACCTCAATTGAGGAATTTCCTCCATCAGATTGGCCTGTGGGCATGTCTATGGGACCTTTTCTTGATTGCTAAGTGATGTAGGAGGGCCTACCCCACTGTGGTCGGTGCTGTCCCTGGGCAGGTGGCCTGGGCTGTGTAAGAAAAGTAGCTGAGCAGCCAGGGGAGCAGCCAGTGAGCAGCGTTCCTCCGTGGTCTCTGCTTCGGCTCCTGCCTTGGGTCCCTGCCCTGACCTCTCCCAGTGACGCATCGTGACCAGGAGGTTGTCAGATGAAATAACCCTTTCCTCCCCTAAGCTGCGTTTGGTCATAGTGTTTATCACAGCAACAGAAACACAAACCGGAACAGCAGGTAAGAGCCGAGAAGGTCTGAGCATGGGCAGTGGGGGGCCAGAACACTGGGCATCAGTAGAGGCTGGGCTGGCTTCCCTGGTGGACCTGGGATGGTACGGTGGGAAGAGAAGAGGCCGTGTGGCATTCGCCTGC
>NW_008481028.1:0-2856 GCF_000622305.1 Nannospalax galili
GATGTGATGGCCCAGTTGAACTCAAGTTTTCCCAAGACATTTTAAATTTTAAAATAAGTTAATATTTTACCAAATTTCTGTGAGAGCTGAATATCCCAGAGACGTGTAGTGTGAAATGCTTAGGGATTTATCTATAAATGTTCTGCACACCGCCAGTACGTCTTCAGAGCTGTTAGCTGATGTGTTTGCAGCGCCTCGATGCACCATTTCAAAGACTTGAAACCAGCCCCTGTGGTGGCACATGCCCGCCATCCCAGCACTTGAGAGGCAGAGACAGAAGGATCACTGCAAGTTTGAGACCAGTCAGGGCAACATAGTGAGATCCTGTCTCAGAAGCCAAATGAAAATAATGTCTGCATCCTCTGGCTGTGAAAATTTAGGACTGTGAAGTTTGGTGTACAAAATACTTTGGCGTTATACTCCATATTGAAGATCTCTAAAGGACTCACTGTGTGCTGGGGTGAACTTGCGGTTTACGCCTCGGTTCCACTCTGTGGGTTCTCGTCAAACTGAGAAATAGCACACTGTTTGTTGACTTGGATGAATGACTTTGGGCTTTTTTTTTTTCAGATTCTTTTACTCAAGAGTGCATGGAGGAGAAATCTTTTTTCTGCCGTGTCAGGTGAGGTCAATGTCCAGTCTTCCTAACTCAGAAAACAGTGCAAACACTCTACCATCAGCACCTGTGCAGGAGTTGGGGCACGTGTGCATGCCCCCTCTCACCCAGAGAGTGAGACTCTGCCTGCACACCAAGCGTCTACAAAGCCCGTGTGAAAACATGCTTGAATAGGTTGCATGATAAGTGTGCACAAGCAGTGGGTGAGCCAACCTGCCCTTCCTAAGGAGACCCAAATGATCCCTCTGTTGTCTAGGAAGGCGGCTCTGGGGCCAGGGGCCCAGCAGTGCATGTCTCCCTGGTGTGCATACATGTTTCTTTGGTTACAGTTGCAATTTTCCCAGAAGGCTCTTGGTGACCATCTGAGCATCCAGCGAGGTGTTAGGAGTGATCCCCAGGCTGGCTGTGGCCCCCACGGGAGTTGGGTAGAGAATCCCTCTGTGGGAGCAGCTTCCTTTTCCAAGATGCTCTCCCCTACTCTAACTGCAGATTGCTTAGGTGAGGGGCTGGAAGGCCTCCCACTGTCCACACTGTGGACTCTGACCACTGACCCTTCATTGTGGGTTTGATGCAGAGAGGGCCCAAGGGCCAGCACTGGTCATCTTCTCCAGTGGGCACAGGTGCCTGCCACCTGCAGCCCGGCCTGGTCCCCAGGAGACGCTTTGCTCTGGCAGCTGGCTCAGCACCCAGGCCTCTGGCACAAGAAGTGGGAGACTTGCTCTACGCCCTCAGACAGCTGGGGTGGGGCTGGCCAACGGGCCCAGGCTTTCCTTTGACATGTCATGTCACTCCAAGCCTTTACCTCACACCTCTCCGCAGTGTTGGGAAACACCACGAGAGTGAGATTCGCTACCAGCCATTCCGCATGACACCCTACCTGGTCAAGGTGCAGGAGCAGCAGGGTGCTGAGAGCCAGCTCTGCTGCCTGCTGCTGGCAGAGAGGATCCACTCTGGCTATGAAGGTACAGCCATGCCTCAGCCAGGGAGCGCCTGCACCAGCTCTCCTTTGTACCCGTAGTCCACACAAGACGTCTGTAAAACACTTACTGCTTGTGTGCGTTGGCTTCTCCCCAACTAGTCAGTCTCTTCCTGAGACTCAGCCCAGTCTCAAATGGGCCTCCCCACAACAGCTGAAGGCTACTGTGTCCATTTCTGTGTCCCCTTTCGCTCCCCTAGCCATGCTGCCTTTGATCCACAAAGTGACGTCAGCGCTACCAGGTCTAGGGCCCACACCCCTCCCATCATTGCACCTTGCCCTGGCCTCCACCCCATGACACCTCAGTACCCATACATTCCCTAGCCTGCAGTGCTGGGTGTCCCTCCCTCCTGCCTTGGCCCACCCCGACTCCATCTGAACTGCCTTCCTCCCAACCTTTTGTGGCTTCTGCATGAAGACCATGAGTCCTCATGCTGCCCTTTATGCCCGACCTTCCTGTAGCTTGGCCTACAGCCATCCTGATGCTGTTACACAGTAAGGGCTCCTTGGGCTATCCCTTCTAACCATCTAGGGTCTCCCTTGGACCCCAAGGGAAGCTGTGCCATCCTGATTAAATGCTTAGGATCTCTCTTAAGCAACTGTTTTCTGATCTTGGTCCTTGTGCCCACTCCAGTGTCTGGCCAGGAACTGTAGGTTCTGTGACAACTCAGGAGTCACAGGACTTCATACTTCCCAGCTCAGGGTCCTCTGAGGACCAAGCTGCAGGAACATTCCAGTCTGGGTTTCCATGGGTTTATAATCCGCTTAGCCATGTTTATTGTTTTACAAAGCGCTTCCTGAAAGTGATAGCAATATGTTCTAAGCATGTGAATTTCTTCAACACAATGCTGCATCTCTGCTCCAGAAAATTTTCTTCCAAACACCCAGTAATGCTGTAGAGAGGGGAATTAAGTTGTTTCTCCAAAGTATGAGTGTCCTCCAAGAACCAAAGATTTTAGAACTTAGTAGCTGGGGAAACTTTGGCTGTTGGACTTCCTTTATGGACAGCTGTCTTTGGCTATCCCAGAAACTGAAGCTTTCTAGTACAGTGGTACCAGTGAATCGTGAGTCCAGACATGCAGCTCATTTCTCTACAAATACTATGTTCGGATCACTGTAGTTTCACTTCCGGACCATAAAGAAGGCCTTCAGCATGACTTCACCATGAGTCTGGGATCCATATGCCTCAGGGCAGCTCCCATGGGCTCACAGAGTAGTTGGGACCTGTAGCCCCCGCTCTGCCTACACCCCCGCTCTGCCTACA
>NW_008481029.1:0-2843 GCF_000622305.1 Nannospalax galili
CTGGAAATTGAACCTGGGTCCTCTTCAAGAGCAGCAGGTGCTCTTAACCACTGAGCATCTCTCCAGCCCTCAGTTCTCTATTTTTTGAGACAGGGTCTCTCACTAAATCTGGAGCTT
Organism: Nannospalax galili; assembly: GCF_000622305.1. Classification (NCBI taxonomy): domain Eukaryota; kingdom Metazoa; phylum Chordata; class Mammalia; order Rodentia; family Spalacidae; genus Nannospalax; species Nannospalax galili. The sequence goes on from NW_008481029.1 coordinate 118, forward strand.
GCCTATTGGGCTAACCTGGTTGGCCAGCAGGTTCCAGGGATCCTCTTGTCTCTGTCTCCCCATCAACCAGGACTATGGGTGTGCCCATCACACCCTATTTTTATGTGGGTGCTGGGGAGTCAAATTCAGGGCCTCATGCTTGGACAGCAAGCACTTTACAACTGAGCTACCTCTCAGCATCCCCATTTTTACCATTTTAGGGTGGACAGGTCAGTGTCTTTGGTATGCTCATCAGCTTGTGTAACCAAGCCGCTCCCTGTTGGGGTCAGCTGCCAGACAAAAGCAGGCGACCCACCCCTGTCAGCCCAGGAGCCTGTGGATGCAGTCTGTCCCCTCCCTCCTGGTGCCCTCCATTGGGTGGCGTTTGATAAATAGTGGTACAAGCCGACTTCCACAGGTTCTGAGTGGCTGGAGAGACTGATCACAAAATCTGAGCAGTTGGATGTAACTCCTGCCTCTGGGCACCTGGGTCTTGCAGGTGAGGGAAGGCAGAGAGATTTAGCTGTGGGATGTGTGGGTTCCCCCCACCCCGCCCTGCTCGGGCCCTGCCTCCCTGCTTTATGAGTGTGAGCTCTGAGGCCTAACCCTGTGGCCCCTGCTCCCCCTCTGCAACTTGGCAGCATCTGCAGCTAATCTATGTCTACCTCACTGCTTCCTTCTTAGTTATAGAAGAACCTGTGCTTGTTTAGAGAGATGGAGAGATCTGAAATGTGTGGAACAGAAAGTGGCCACTCTTCCAGCCCAGACCTTGAAGTCTATGAGGCCCTGTAGATTGTGGCTGGAGCACAACAGACTGTCTCTGGGATCCATGCACACCAGTGCAATGTCAAGATGAGCAATAGCAACAGTGGTGACAGTCACTGGTCCCCACAGATGTACTTGGGACAGGCACAGTATTCAAAGCTGCTAGAGAAATTGGGTAAGGGTCTCTCAGGCTGAAGGAATGGCTATACCCATTTTACAAATGAAAAGACATAGGCCTGGCATATTCACTCACCTGATAAAACAGAGGGAGGATGCTTGGGGGTGGTAGACCACCTGTGGAGCACACACAAGGCCCTGGGTTCCATCCCCAGTACCTCAAAACTACCTTAGTATCTCTTCTGCTGTGATAAAATACCCTGACAAAAGCAATTTAAGGAGGGAAGGGTTTCTTCTGGCTCACAGTTCAAGGCCCAGTCCATCATGCAAGGAAGGCATGGAGGCAGGAGTGTGAGGCAGCTGGTCACATGACTTCCACAGTCAGGAAGCAGAGAGCAATGGATGCTCTCAGCCCTCTGTCTGCACTTACACAGTCCATGATCCCAGCCAGGGAATGATGCCACCCACAGTGGACATGTCTTACCATTGCTTGCTATAGTTAAAGTACACCCCCCACAGGCTGGTCTCCCAGGTGATTCTAGATCCTGTCAAGTGGACAAGACTGACCATCACACCCAGCATCACCAAACAACAGCACAAAAATCCCCAAACCCCAGAATATGGGTGTGCTCACAGTGCCACAGAGGGGATGCCCCACACAAATTGGATGGCATGGCATTTGGGTTCTGGAACTTTCCTTCAGTTGTAATGCCTTGTATGTGTGTTCAGGTGAGTGCTCCAAAATGACATTGAGTTTTTCAGTTTTTTATTAATTAATTAATTAATTTGAGACAGAGTCTCCCTGTCGCCCCTGGAACTTGTTATGTAGACCGGGCTGGTCTTGATCTCACAGAGATTCGCCTGCCTCTGCCTCTCCAGGGCTGGGATTAAAGGTGAGTACCACCATGCCTGACTCCAGTTTATCAGCATTTTAATACCTGGAGCACCTTCCAGAGTGTGGACACACTGAAGTTCACACAACCATGTCTCTGGGGGAAACACCAGATCTCTTTATAGTTCTGCTGCAAAAACTTGCTGCAGTGACCCCTGCCCTCAGATGCCTCTCAAACTTGGAAGATTGTTTTGTGCACATGGCACATACCTGAGTTGAGAGCCCTTAACTGTCTTCAGGTCCCCTCGGCAGGTGAAGCCTGGAGCAGCAGCAGCTTTTGGAACTTTCCTGAGTGTGTGCTTTCAGGGATGTGTGTTCACATATGCATATAAATGTGTATGCATGGAACTGTCTACACACATGTTGCTGTGACAGAGTGTCTGAGAGCAGCCACTTAAGGAGGAAGGGTTTATTTTGGCTCAGAGTCTGAGGATGCAGTCTGCCATGGTGGGCAAGTCATGCTGACAAGAGCACAAGGGAGCTGGTCACACTGCACCCACAGTTACAGGGAGAAGTTCAGTACTGGGGAGGCAGAGGCAGGCAGATCTCCGTGAGATCAAGGCCAGCCTGGCTTACATAGTAAGTTCCAGGACAGCTGGGGCTACCCTGCCTCAGAAAAATAAAAAGTAAAGACATACAAAAACTATAGCATACATGAAATTTAATTTTCTTTAACAATATAAATGGGAAGTTATTATGTAGGTGAACATCTAGATTTCTTGTGTTCAAATTTATGTAATTTGAGATAGTGATGTATAACACACTGTGTTAGTGTATTTGCGTGCAATATAATAAACAGATTTGAAGGAATACAATGAAAAATCTCTGTCACTTCTATGCCAACCCCATAGGTAACTATGATGATCCATCGTTACTAGTGTTTATCTGCCTTGTCTGTTAGCCCCCTCAAAAAATATCTATATTCTTTAAAAAATATTTTATTATTTTTATTTTATGTGTATGTGTGTATTGC